>NC_090741.1:69207291-69209791 GCF_036898095.1 Palaemon carinicauda | reverse complement strand
ATATAGTAGCAATTGATGTCGTATTTCAATTGTATTACAGTATTATTGTATTCTGAATTGTATAACAGTAATTATAGTCGTATTTTCAATTGTATAGCAATAATTATTGTCGTATTTTCAATTGTATAGCAATAATTATTGTCGTATTTTCAATTGCTCAACAGTAATTATTATCGTATTTTCTATTGTATAGCAATAATTATTGTCGTATTTTCAATTGCTTAACAGTAATCATTGTCTTATTTTCTATTTCATAACAAAAATTATTGTATTTTCAATTGCTTAACAGTAATTATGGTCGTATTTCCTATTGCATAGCAATAATCATTGTCGTATTTTCAATTGTATAGCAATAATTATTGTCGTATTTTCAATTGTATAGCAATAATTATTGTCGTATTTTCAATTGCTTAACAGTAATTATGGTCGTATTTCCTATTGCATAGCAATAATCATTGTCGTATTTTCAAGTGCTTAACAGTAATTATTATCGTATTTTCTATTTCATAACAAAAATGATTGTATTTTCAATTGCTTAACAGTAATTATTGTATTTCCTATTGGATAACAATAATTATTGTCGTATTTTCAATTGCTTAACAGTAATTGTTGCCGTATTATCAACTGTATAATCAAGAGGAAAATCTAGTTCACTTGTGATGATGATGAATATCTTATATAATATTTGAATGGTCTCACCTTCGTAGGACGAGGATTACCTCGTCCAAGCCCTCTCGTTTTGATGGTTCACGTCTTATGGAGATACACACTCGCTTCTTGTTTTCTTCTCTATATTTTACTCTTTCCGCCTTAGCTGCGTCCAGCACTAGTCGGCTATGAACTCCATACTTAATTTTCTACTTGGGGTAAAGAGAATCTCCATTTTTAGCTAAGTCAACGAAGTTGGAGGGATGTTCAGTTTTCACCCTTGTTTGTCTATTTGTTTGTTTGTTTGTTTGTGAAAAACTTCCTGGCCACAATTTTACTCATGGAGTAGTGAAACTTTCAGGGATTAATTGTTATGTTGAGACGTGGAAGTGATTAAATTTTGAAAGTCCTACGTCAAATATCAAGGTTATGGTCGTGGAAAAGGTCCACCGAATTAACCCTAACCTCTAACCCTATGTTCACACATGGTTGTCACACAAACTTCAAATACGCCTACGGTCTAATTTGATTTTTGAGAAAGGCAAGCTAGTTTCGAGAAATAAACTGCAGTGACAGAGGTCTGCACTGAGAGTGCTTTTCTAGTTAGGAATACCCCCATCAGTTCCCCCTTGTCCGGTCCGAGATTCGAACGCGGTTTCCTAGCCGAGAGATATCGCATTAGAAGGAAGTTTTCTCTCGGTAACGCATGTGTATAAGTGATATGAGTAGCCATCATACGCATAATTAGTCACAAATTACTGACCAATGATATAAAAAATCTCGAGGAAAAAAAAAACATCGATAAACAAAATTTGGAGGAAGAAAAATAAAATAGTTCTCCGTTGGCAAACATTGGCCAAGATCATAAATGAGAGCAGGTAATTTAGCCTTTAAAATTGAGACTTTTAAATAGGCGGAACATTAATATGGTGGTGTCTAAAGAGGGTGACCTTTAAGAGGTGGCATCTAAAGAGGTTGACCTTAAAAGAAATCGACGTCTTCAAGTGTGACCTTGAAAGAAGGCAACGTCTATAAGGGTGACCTTAAAAGAAGGCAACGTCCTATAAGGGTGACCTTAAAAGAATGCGACGTCTATAAGGATGTTCTTAAAGGAAGTCAACGTCATTAAAAGTGTCCTTTAAGTGCGGATTTCAAAATAAGCGACCTTAAAAAAAAGGTGATGTCCAATAGAGGTGACCTTTAAATGTGGCTTCTAAAACTGGCGACCTTTAAGTTTGGCTTCTAAAAATGGTGACATTTAAATGTGGCTTCTAAAAATGGTGACATTTAAGTGTGGCTTCTAAAAATGGTGACATTTAAGTGTGGCTTCTAAAAATGGTGACATTTAAATGAGGCTTCTAAAAATGGTGACATTTAAGTGTGGCTTCTAAAAATGGTGACATTTAAATGAGGCTTCTAAAAATGGTGACATTTAAATGAGGCTTCTAAAAATGGTGACATTTAAGTGTGGCTTCTAAAAATGGTGACATTTAAATGAGGCTTCTAAAAATGGTGACATTTAAGTGTGGCTTCTAAAAATGGTGACATTTAAATGTGGCTTCTAAAAATTGTGACATTTGCTTCTAAAAATGGTGACATTTAAATGAGGCTTCTAAAAATGGTGACATTTAAATGTGGCTTCTAAAAATGGTGACATTTAAATGAGGCTTCTAAAAATGGTGACATTTAAATGAGGCTTCTAAAAATGGTGACATTTAAATGTGGCTTCTAAAAATGGTGACATTTAAATGAGGCTTCTAAAAATGGTGACATTTAAATGAGGCTTCTAAAAATGGTGACATTTAAATGTGGCTTCTAAAAATTGTGACATTTGCTTCTAAAAATGGTGACA
>NC_090741.1:69142291-69202291 GCF_036898095.1 Palaemon carinicauda | reverse complement strand
ACCATCATTTGCTTCATTGCATTATAATGTAATTGCAGTTTTTACATGCATGTTAGCAACATTAAGACATTAAAAAAAAGTATCCAAATAAAAAAACATTTTCATAAATATGCATTTTCACACCCAAATAAATACACTCCCTGTGTTGTGGTGGCCGATGCGGTCATCGCCAGACTGGGGTTCGAGTCCCCCTCAAACTCATTAGTTCCTTTGATTGCTATAACCTCACCATCCTTGTGATGGGGTGTTTGGGAAGCCTATATGTCTATCTGCTGAGTCATCAGTAGCCATTGCCTGGCCCTCCTTGGTCCAAGCATGGGTGGAAAAGGAGCTTGGGCGCTGATCATGCGTGATATGTATGCATATATGATATATATATGTATATATGGTCAATCTCTAGGGAATTGTCCTACTTGATGGGGCAATGCCACTGTTCCTGGCCTCTGTCATTCATGAACGACCTTTAAACCTTTAAAAAAAATGCTTTCATGGAGTTCAATCTTTGCTTCTGATCACTCTCTATCATTAGGGACCAGACTATCCGTTAAAGGCATCGCTATTTGACATATGACCCTCTTCCCTGCTTCCAATTTCCAAATTTTTAAATTAAATGATAGACGTTTTTTTTTTTTTTTTTTTTTTTTTTTTTTTTTTTTTTTAAAAGATGTGGTTCCAACTTCGGCTATTATAACCTATGACCCTTTTCCCTGCTTTCAATTTCCAAATTTTTAAATGATATGATAGACGCGTTTTTTTTTTCTTTTTTTTTTACAAGAGGATTTAAGATGTGGTTCCAACTTCGGGTCCAATAGCAGAGACCAATGTAATCCAACAGAGAAAAACTACTTTGACTAGTTTCCTAAAAAAATTTATAGTTGTCTGGACAAGTGAAAAACATACCTGGTGATCGGTCGCTTTTGTGTGTGTGTGTGTATGTGTGTGTGTGTGTGTATGTGTGTGTGTGTGTGTCAAGCGTTACATGGAGACCTAATGTGAGTAATCAAAATCTCAACTCGAGCCGTAGCCCGGAAAATACTCCGAATCTTGTACTAGGTAATGACAATCTAAAACAAGCTGTCTCGAATTTAACTTATTATGATCTTATTTAATTACAGTGATACACACATTTATATGATTCATGTGCAGAGAGAGAGAGAGAGAGAGAGAGAGAGAGAGAGAGAGAGAGAGAGAGAGAGAGAGAGAGAGAGAGAGAGAGAGAGAGAGAGAGAGAGAGAGAATATACACAACCATGAAAGGGTAACCAAGAGAGGGGGAAACAAACCAAAAAAAAAAACATTTAAAAAAAAGCATTGAAGGGAAAGCGTGAGGCGAGAGTTAGGGCAAGAGAATATAGTGGAAGCGTATGGCGGAAAACTGCAAGCCTAGTAGAAAAATCAGGAAGGTACCCATCAGGGGAGGAAAGGGAAAGCAGTCAGGGAACGTTGCGAACACAGCCAGTGTGTTAGGAAGGGCTGACAGGGGGCAAGGAAAGAGCAAGAGAACCTTGAAGTGTTGAGTTGCAAAAGAAAGACAAATGCTTCCATGGTGGAAACTTTTAGACATCTGAAAAACTGAAGATATCTAATCGTTCAAGAAGAAACTAAAGACTTTCTGGTTTTCTATGTGCTACCATAATGTGGATTTGACAATTATTGCGGAATATGCATTATGATACTCTACTGTATAGTAAATACTTAAGAATGTATTAGACAAACGGATCTTGTACGTCCAGGAAATCAACCCTTAAAGTAAAGTAAAGTGTGGAACAGGGAGACACTCGAACTTCTGAATAGTGATATGGCAAGGGAACATTAGCGGAGCAGGGCAACAGTGGTATATGTAAGAGAACAGTGAGAATGCAGGGAATATTGGCGGAACAGGGCAACTCGGGGATGTGTAAGAGAACGGCGAGAGTGCAGGGGACATTGATGGAACAGGGCAACTGTGATATGTAAGAAAACAGCAAGACAGCAGGAAACATTGAAGGAGCATGGCAACTGTGACATATTTAAGAGAACAGTGAGAATGCAGGGAACATTGGCGGAACAGGGCAACTGTGATATATGTAAGAGAACAGCAAGAGTGCAGGGAACATTGGCAGAACAGGGCAACTGTAGCATATTTGAGAGAACAGTTAGAATGCAGGGATCATTGGTGAAACATGGCAACTGTGGCGTATTTAAGAGAACGGAGAGAATGCAGGGAACACAGGCGGAACATGGCAACTGTGGCATATTTGAGAAAACAGCGAGAATGCAGGGAACATTGGTGGAACATGGCAACTGTGTCATATTTAAGAGAACAGCGAGAATGCAGGGAACATTAGTGGTACATGACAACTGTGGCATATTTAAGAGAACAGCAAGGATGCAGGGAACACTGGCGGAACATGGCAACTGTGGCATGTGTAAGAGAACAGTGAGAATGCAGGGAACATTGATGGAACATGGCAACTGTTGAATATTTAAGAGAACAGCAAGGATACATGGAACACTGGCGGAACATGGCAACTGTGTCATATTTAAGAGAACAGCGAGAATGCAGGGAACATTGGTGGAACATGGCAACTGTGGCATATTTAAGAGAACAGCAAGGATGCAGGGAACACTCGCGGAACATGGTAACTGTGGCATATGTAAGAGAACAGTGAGAATGCAGGGAAAATTGGTGGAACATGGCAACAGTGGCATATTTAAGAGAACAGCAAAAATGCAGGGAACAGTGACGGAACAGGGCAACTGTGGCATATGTAAGAGAACAGTGAGAATGCAAGGAACATTGGTGGAACATGGGAACTGTTGCATATTTAAGAGAACAGCAAAAATGCAGGGAACAGTGACGGAACAGGGAAACTGTGGCATATTTAAGAGAACAGCAAGGATGCAGGGAACACTGGCGGAACATGGCAACTGTGTCATATTTAAGAGAACAGCGAGAATGCAGGGAACATTGGTGGAACATGGCAACTGTGGCATATCTAAGAGAACAGCAAGGATGCAGGGAACACTGGCAAAACATGGCAACTGTGGCATATGTGAGAGAACAGTGAGAATGCAGAGAACATTGGTGGAACATGGGAACTGTTGCACATTTAAGAGAACAGCAAGGATGCAGGGAACATTGACGGAACAGGGCAACTGTGGCATATGTAAGAGAACAGTGAAAAGGCAGGGAACATTGATGGTACAGGGCGACTATGACATATGTAAGAGAACAGTGAGAAGACAGGGAACATTGGTGGAATAGGGCAACTGTGGCATATGTAAGAGAACAGTGGGAAGACAGTGAACAGTGACGGAACAGGGCAACTGTGGCATATGTAAGAGAACAGTGAAAAGGCAGGGATCATTGATGGAACAGGGCGACTATGACATATGTAAGAGAACAGTGAAAAGGCAGGGAACATTGATGGAACAGGGCAACTAAAACATATGTAAGAGAACAGTGAGAAGACAGGGAACATTGACAAAACAGGGCAACTGTGGCATATGTAAGAGAAGAGTGGGAAGACAGTGAACAGTGATGAAACAGGGCAACTATGACATATGTAAGAGAACAGTGAGAAGACAGGGAACATTGACAAAACAGGGCAACTACAGTGGGAAGACAGTGAACAGTGATGGAACAGGGCAACTGTGGCATATGCAAGAGAACAGCTAAAATGCAGGAAACATTGATGAAACAGGGCAACTGTGATATATGTAAGAGAACAGTGAGAAGACAGGGAACATTGAGAGAAAAGGGCAACTGTGGCATATGTAAGAGAATAGCGAAAATGCAGGAAACTTTGACGAAACTGGGCAACTGTGATATATGTAAGAGAACAGTGAGAAGACAGGGAACACTGACAAAACAGGGCAACTTTGGCATATGTAATAAAACAGTGAGAATGCAGGGAATAGTGAGAATGCAAAGAACATTGGTGGAATATGGCAACTGTGTCATATTTAAGAGAACAGCGAGAATGCAGGGAACATTAGTGGTACATGACAACTGTGGCATATTTAAGAGAACAGCAAGGATGCAGGGAACACTGGCGGAACATGGCAACTGTGGCATGTGTAAGAGAACAGTGAGAATGCAGGGAACATTGGTGGAACATGGCAACTGTGTCATATTTAAGAGAACAGCAAGGATACATGGAACACTGGCGGAACATGGCAACTGTGTCATATTTAAGAGAACAGCGAGAATGCAGGGAACATTGGTGGAACATGGCAACTGTGGCATATTTAAGAGAACAGCAAGGATGCAGGGAACACTCGCGGAACATGGTAACTGTGGCATATGTAAGAGAACAGTGAGAATGCAGGGAAAATTGGTGGAACATGGCAACAGTGGCATATTTAAGAGAACAGCAAAAATGCAGGGAACAGTGACGGAACAGGGCAACTGTGGCATATGTAAGAGAACAGTGAGAATGCAAGGAACATTGGTGGAACATGGGAACTGTTGCATATTTAAGAGAACAGCAAAAATACAGGGAACAGTGACGGAACAGGGCAACTGTGGCATATTTAAGAGAACAGCAAGGATGCAGGGAACACTGGCGGAACATGGCAACTGTGTCATATTTAAGAGAACAGCGAGAATGCAGGGAACATTGGTGGAACATGGCAACTGTGGCATATCTAAGAGAACAGCAAGGATGCAGGGAACACTGGCAAAACATGGCAACTGTGGCATATGTGAGAGAACAGTGAGAATGCAGAGAACATTGGTGGAACATGGGAACTGTTGCACATTTAAGAGAACAGCAAGGATGCAGGGAACATTGACGGAACAGGGCAACTGTGGCATATGTAAGAGAACAGTGAAAAGGCAGGGAACATTGATGGTACAGGGCGACTATGACATATGTAAGAGAACAGTGAGAAGACAGGGAACATTGGTGGAATAGGGCAACTGTGGCATATGTAAGAGAACAGTGGGAAGACAGTGAACAGTGACGGAACAGGGCAACTGTGGCATATGTAAGAGAACAGTGAAAAGGCAGGGATCATTGATGGAACAGGGCGACTATGACATATGTAAGAGAACAGTGAAAAGGCAGGGAACATTGATGGAACAGGGCAACTAAAACATATGTAAGAGAACAGTGAGAAGACAGGGAACATTGACAAAACAGGGCAACTGTGGCATATGTAAGAGAAGAGTGGGAAGACAGTGAACAGTGATGAAACAGGGCAACTATGACATATGTAAGAGAACAGTGAGAAGACAGGGAACATTGACAAAACAGGGCAACTACAGTGGGAAGACAGTGAACAGTGATGAAACAGGGCAACTGTGGCATATGCAAGAGAACAGCTAAAATGCAGGAAACATTGATGAAACAGGGCAACTGTGATATATGTAAGAGAACAGTGAGAAGACAGGGAACATTGAGAGAAAAGGGCAACTGTGGCATATGTAAGAGAATAGCGAAAATGCAGGAAACTTTGACGAAACTGGGCAACTGTGATATATGTAAGAGAACAGTGAGAAGACAGGGAACACTGACAAAACAGGGCAACTTTGGCATATGTAATAAAACAGTGAGAATGCAGGGAATAGTGAGAATGCAAAGAACATTGGTGGAATATGGCAACTGTGGCATATGTAAGAGAACAGCAGGAATGCAGGGAACATTGGTGGAACATGGCAACTGTGGCATATGTAAGAGAACAGCAGGAATGCAGGGAACATTGGTGGAACATGGCAACTGTGGCATATGTAAGAGAACAGCAGGAATGCAGGGAACATTGGTGGAACATGGCAACTGTGGCATATGTAAGAGAACAGCAGGAATGCAGGGAACATTGGTGGAACATGGCAACTGTGGCATATGTAAGAGAACAGCGAGAATGCAGGGAACATTGGTGGAACATGGCAACTGTGGCATATGTAAGAGAACAGCGAGAATGCAGGGAACATTGGTGGAACATGGCAACTGTGGCATATGTAAGAGAACAGCAGGAATGCAGGGAACATTGGTGGAACATGGCAACTGTGGCATATGTAAGAGAACAGCAAGAATGCAGGGAACATTGGTGGAATATGGCCACAGTGGTATATAAGAGAACAATAAGAATACAGGAAACATTGGCAGAACACTACTACTGTGGCATATGTAAGAGAACAGCGAAAATTCAGGGAACATTGGTGGAACATGGCAACTGTGGCATATGTAAGAGAACAATGGGAATACAGGGAACATTTGTGAAATATGGCAACTGTGGTATATGTATGAGAACAGCGAAAATTCAGGGAACATTTGTGGAACATGGCAACTGTGGCATATGTAAGAGAACAGCGGGAATACAGTGAACATTGATGGAACATGGCAACTGTGGCATATGTAAGAGAACAGTGAGAATGCAGGGAACATTGGTGGAACATGGCAACCGTTGCATATTTAAGAGTACAGCAAGAATGCAGGGAACATTGACGGAACAGGGCAACTGTGGTATATGTAAGAGAACAGTGAGAATGCAGGGAACATTGGTGGAACATGGCAACAGTTGCACATTTAAGAGAACAGCAGGAATGCAAGGAACATCGACAGAACATGGAAACTGTGGCATATGTAAGAGAACAATGGGAATACAGGGAACATTTGTGAAATATGGCAACTGTGGTATATGTATGAGAACAGCGAAAATTCAGGGAACATTTGTGGAACATGGCAACTTTGGCATATGTAAGAGAACAGCGGGAATACAGTGAACATTGATGGAACATGGCAACTGTGGCATATGTAAGAGAACAGTGAGAATGCAGGGAACATTGGTGGAACATGGCAACTGTTGCACATTTAAGAGAACAGCAGGAATGCAGGGAACATTGGCAGAACATGGCAACTGTGGCATACGTAAGAGAACAGCGGGAATGCAGTGAACATTGGCGGAACATGGCAACTGTGGCATATATAAGAGAACAGTGAGAAGGCAGGGAACATTGACGGAACAGGGCAACTGTGACATATGTAAGAGAACAGTGAGCAAGCAGGGAACAATGCCGGAACAGGGCAACTGTGACATATGTAAGAGAACAGTGAGAATGCAGAGTACAGTGAGAATGCAGAGAACAGTGAGAATGCAGAGAACATTGGCGGAACAGGGCAACTGTAGCACATATAAGAGAACAGCAAGAATGCAGTGAACATTGGTGAAACATTGCAATCATGGCATATGTAAGAGAACAGCAAGAATGCAGGGAATATATAGCGGAACATGGTAACTGTAGCTTATTTAAGAGAACAGAGAGTGAGCAGGGAACATATGAATGGAACGACGATAACAAAGCCAGGCCGTGTTGATGGCATGCATGGTGGCAAGACAGCAACGGGCCAATGAGGGAGCTTTAGAGAATTGAGGAGAAATCCGCAGAGTATTAATGGAATATGAGAATGTCAACAAAATCTAAATGCATTCTGGGAAGGATGGAAAGAAAGAACCACTCATTATTGTTAGAGCAGTGGAAAGACTACGGTAGGTAGCATTGGTGTCACAAGAATAACCTAGTGGAAGCATTCGAACAACTAGGAAACCCATGAACATTAATCAATAGCAGGGATAGCGAGAACATCAGAGCTAATGTAATGAAGAGAAAATAAAGCAGCATTGACATCACTGAAGAACAGCAAACAAAACAGGGCGATGATGAAAGGGGCTTTAATATAACGACAAACAGTAATGAATAATGAGTGTTGATTTAACGACAAATAATGACAAGGAATGACTAAAGGTTAGGAAAAATAAACGCTACTTAAATGACAGTGATGAAAAGGGAGTGTTGATTGAACGAAAAGAGTTGGTTAAAAATACGTGGTGATGTAAAGAAAGCGTTGATAGAATGACAAACTGTGATGGAAAATAATTGTTGACGAAATGACAGGTTGTGACAGGCGTAACTAGAGATCTGGGGACCCAGGGGACTGAGTTAATAGAGTTGGGGATAATCGTAGATGTTTACTTGCATACTTTCATTAACTGATCCTGTTTTGTAGGAGCTCTATCTCGGAGGACAAGAGGACATTTTCAAAAAGGCCCACCGGTCCTATCTTAGCTAAGACACTGAATGGTGATGAATTAGAAATATCAATGGAATAATAAACATCAATGCAGTTGAGCATTTAAACTATCTTTAGCTAGTGTTAGGAAATGAAAGCCATTTAACAAATTAGACCTACAAGAAAACAAAGCTAAATTTATAATGGTTGGAAAAAAGTAAAAAAAAAAAAAAAAAAAAAAAAAAAAAAAAAAAACCTTGGTAATATTTAAGTAAATATTAATGATAATGTAGTCCCGTTACTTTGTACAGATCGTGACATAGGTGTGTCACAGGATTTTAATTTATCTCTCAGTGTTCAAATTATTTATTGTTGGAAGAATCACTGAATATCATCTCTCAAGCTTTACTTTTGTAAACAAATGTCTGGATGAATGTTCTGTTAAGAAATTTGTAATTAACTGTGTTACTACTATAAGTGACTACTGCAACTTTTATAATTTATCCAACTTAATAAGTTATAAAACATAATAAACACAGGCCAGATTATAATAAAGGGTGTTACACCACAAGAAAAGATTACCCCAGTACTGCCTGAACTACACAGGTTGCCTATTAAAGCTAAAATAAATGATTAGAATCGTGCAATGACCTTAGATGTCAGCATGCCAGATAACTGATAATCAATCAGTCAATTATCAAGTAATCAGAACCGGATGTCCAAAGTACTCAAAAGAATTGATAAAAAAGATGCAGCCAACTAATCGTGTCGACACGAGACTTTTTATGGTTGGTCTCAAGTTACTGGAGTAGAGATGCTCCTTCAGTGGACTGTGGGTTGTTGTTGTTGTTGTTGTTGTTGTTGTTGTTCTTCTTCTTCTTCTTCTTCTTCTTCTTCTATGAACGTGCTTTTTTCCCATTCGTATGGGGTAAGCATGATTGCCTTCTTTTTGAAGGACTTTGCTTTGGCTGTCCTACCTGACATAGCTTAGACCCAGGTAGGGTATGTTTGTGTGTAGCATAAACACCTCCAACTTGACACCAGAAAGACTTTTCATATAAAGGCTTTTAAGATGTTGAAGACTTTCTTGTTTACAGTGTTAGAATAATGTCGATTTGATAGTTAACACGTACTCCACACTGATTCTCCAAATACTTAAAGAATTTATACGACAAATACTGTAAATCCCGTAGGTGCAGCAGCTCACCGGGGCAGGCACAAGAGAGCACTTTTCAAAGGGATCATGATGGAATGATAAATGATGATGAAACTGGAACGTTAATGGAATGACCAACGATAATTAAAATGGAACACTGATGGAACGACAAGCGGTAATGGAAAGGGAGCCTCGACTTAAATGATAACCGGTAATGAAATAGGATCACCGGGGCAGGCACAAGGGAGCACTTTTCAAAGGGATCATGATGAAATGATAAATGGTGATGAAACGGGAACTTTAATGGAATCACCAACGGCAATTAAAAGGGAACATTAAGGGAACGACAAGCGGTAATGGAAAGGGAGCCTCGATTTCAATGATAACCGGTAATGAAATAGGAGAGTTAGTGGAATGACAAATAGTTATGAAAAGGAAGCTTTGTGGGAATGACCAACTCTAGTAGTTATCTATGGAATGACAAATAGTAATGAAAAGGGATCTTTAATGGAATGACAACCTACGATGACAGGGAGCTTTCCGTGACGAAAGGGGAACACTGGTGACAAGATTAACAACAATGATATGGAATAATAAAAAAGTGCTTTAAAGGGAGCATTAATGAAACAATATGTGGTAATGGTAAGGAGGGCAAAGATGTAATGACAGACGGTCGCGAAAAGGAGTGTTGATGGCATTACAAATATTAATGCAGAGGGAACATTAATGGAATGACAAAATGATACAAAGGGAGCGTTGGTGAAAGTATAAATGGTGATAAAAAGGTAGCATTGATGGAAGTACAAAATAATAATGAAAAGGAAGCATTGATGGAAGTACAAATGGTGATGAAAAGGGAGCATTGATGTTAATAAAAATGGAAAATTGGTGGAAGTACAAATGGTGATAAAAGGGAGAATTTAAGGAAGTAAAAATTGTGATAAAAATTGAACGCTGAAAGAAGTAAAAATGGTAATAAAAAAGGGAATGGTTGGTGGAAGTATAAATGGTGATCAAAAAGGAGCGTTGAAAGAACACCAAAAAAAGTAATAAAAAAAACTTGCAATGATAGAACGACAAATAACGATAAAAAAATGAGTTTTGATTAAACACTTTGGCGAAGGAGGTTAAACAAAAACACGAAATAATGTTGGCAAACAAAATCAGTCTTTCCAAATGGAAACTTAGAAGACAATAAACCCGTGACGGAACAATGGAACAGTGAGATAAAAACAACAAGAATAGGGAGTGGATCGGGGAGCAGAAATGGAACAAAGGAACGAGATATAAGAGATAACGTCAACAAGAAACAAGAAGGAAAATGGAAACGTTAGATGACAGGGAAAGTGATTGAAGCAATGATCAATGAGAAAGAAATAGGAGAGAGATGGAAGAACACAAGGGAGGGAAAACGAAAGGAGAACAGATAACGAATGGGAAGATAAAAGAAAGAAAAAAAAACTAACTGTAGTGGAGGAATAGATGACGCAGTCACGAGGTAGGAACAATGTAGCAACTGCGAAAGAGGAAAAAGAAAAACTTGGGCAATAGAAAAATGAACCAAGCATTAAAGTAATTAAACGTAGAACATACACGAACAGAGAGAGAGAGAGAGAGAGAGAGAGAGAGAGAGAGAGAGAGAGAGAGAGAGAGAGAGAGAGAGAGAGTCTGGAAACAAAGAGTAAAGGGATAGATCGATCTAGTCCTAGAATAGTATATCTTAGAATATTATAAGGAACAAGTAATATGTACATAATGTATATAATTATATCTACACTTTTGGTTTCCAAATAACATTTAAAGATGCGGTTGCAAGCCTCTAGCGTTGTCCAACAGATGTGCAAAAGCTTTTGTTCCGAGGACGCCAGACATATCTCGGATGGCGTCTCATACAAAATTATTATTATTATTATTATTATTATTATTATTATTATTATTATTATTATTATTAATAAGACAATATATATACATATATATATATATGTATATATATGTATGTATATATATATATATATATATATATATATATATATATATATATATATATATATATATATATATATATATATATATATATATATATATATATATATGCAGGATTAAGAGGAGAGTATAATCCAAGATGGAACAATGAATGTTAACGTACTGTGGATGTAAGAAGGATGGAAATGGTTTAACTATATAAGTATCAGGGAGAAAATGCGATAGACAGTGGCGAGATGACAGAAGAGCCAAAGGATAGGTCAAACAGGAAAGGTAGCAGGATGATCGCAAAATATTAGAAAGACTTGTATTATCTGTGCATGCATCCATGTTTGTAGATGCCAGAATGAGAAGGGGTGAAGGGACGGTTGAGCTAAATCTGCTTTAAAGTATTGAAGTATGGATGCTGAATATGAATGTGAAAAAAGCCAACTGTGGAGGTTGTTGAATAGAAATGTTGGCATAGCTATATATTGTAAGAAAAATGATGGTAAGAAATGTAAGTTTCGGGTTCCCCGTTGCTCTCTCCACAACATTGCTTGTGAGCACTAATAGAAGAAGCGTGGTAGGTGCAAAGAGCTGCAATCTGCAGAAAATTCATTATCATTGGTTACCTCCTACACAGACCACACAGCTTGCATACTTTTTTACTTCTAACTCCTATTTACTTCAATATTGTAATTGTTCTTACAATATTTTAATCGTTCATTGTTTTTCTCGTAATTTATTAATTTTCTTATTCCTTTTCTTCATTGGGCTATTTTCCTGGTGAAGCCCTTGGGCTAATAGCATCCTGCTTTTCCAACTAGGGTCGTAGCTTAGCAAGTAATAATAACAACAAAACTAGCTGAAATCTTCTTTAACTAAAACCTGTAAATCATCCAATCAACTTTGTGGATTCGAGTACCATTGAGCGTACACACATTCATACAAACATACTGGAACCAACTTATAGGCAAATAGGCCTAAAGAAAATTCGTGGCTGCAAAATGGAACCTAAAAGAACGTTTCGGTGATAGTTATTTAAAATTTGTGTGAACATATCGCTATTCAATATCCATTGTAAAAGGTCTGGTATAGTCATATACTCTTTAAATTTCTTGTCATATTTTACCACATTGAGCAATATGAATAATTTTCCAAATTTCTTATGAAGTTATTTTTGTTATATTCTATACAAGGTGACGAAATATAATCAATTTATCAAAATTTAATATAATTTGTTCAACTCAATAACAGCCTATTATCATTGTACAAATTACGAACATAGGGAAGATTCTACAGGTAAATACAATTCTACAGGTGGTATTTTCTGGGGTGACGATTCTACTACACGTGATCCAATTATTTTTTTTGCTATTTTAGTTCAGAAATACAGCGCTGGCGTTCTAAATGTATTCTAATTTTAAGTATATTATTTTAAGGTTTAGTTATGTATCAATCTCATCGTGAATGCTTCTATTCTGTTGTTATGTACATAAAATAATTTACCTTTCGATTAACGCTGCAAATAAATTACCAAAAGCATTCTATCTAATACACATACGCAATATATATATATATATATATATATATATATATATATATATATATATATATATATATATATACATATATATATATATATATATATATATATATATATATATATATATATATATATATATATATATATATATATAAAATATATTGTGTGTATATATATGTCTATATATATATATATATATATATATATATATATATATATATATATATATATATATATATATATATATATATAATATATTGTATATATATATATATATATATATATATATATATATATATATATATATATATATATATATATATATATATATAATATATATATATATATATATATATATATATATATATATATATATATATATATATATATATATATATATATATATATATATATATACTGTATACAATAGATTGATCACGGTGCATTCGATACGCTGCAAAGCCTTAGATGTATAAATAAAGCGCAGCCGAAAATCCTGATCATGGGTTGATAAAAATGTTTAAAATTGTAGCAAAGAATAATATAAAGTGAATTTGAGTTTATTACCGAGAACATTTTTCCACAATAATATTCATGAAGAGTTATTGCAACATTACTAGCCTATGGTTAGTAACAAAGACTTCACTGGCAAAAGAATTTTAGGCGTTAAAAATTGCGATTATTTCACTTTTATTAAAAACTGATTGTTTCACTTTTAACAGCTTTCATTTATTGCGTATTGTGACTCGGTGAGCGCCATTAACAATTAGCCTATTAAAGTCAGAATAGAGTTTAAGATATGTGCATTGACACTCAAGTTATCATCAAAATATCTAAGAGAATTACTACAAACCGTGCAGCCAAAGAATCGTATCGACACAAGCCTAGATATAGAAGAAGGTTTAATGATATTGGAGCCAAAATGTACCTCTGTTGTAGGTTCTAAAGCTTTCAAATACGCGGCACCAAGACTATATAACATGACATTCGAAAGACTGAAGAGGTCAAGGTTTTCAATAGGAAACTGTGCTTCGACAATATTACTTGACAATTAACGTGGAATGCGTGAATGAATACGAAAATTATTTCATAGATCCTGTAGGGCAAGGTCGCCGGTGTGACGGTCTGAACTATCCCCCGGTCTCAGAATTCTCCTTGACATTGTATAATGGTTCTTTTCCGCCATTAGCTCGCTTTGCTCGCATGAAAATAAAACATCAAGCTCGTATGTACTGGCAAGCGGTAATGTTGAGCTGCGCACGCTAACATTACAGGAAAATAAAACATCAAGCTCGTATGCATTGGCAAACGGTAATGTTCGCGCATGCGCAGATTATCAAGGAGAATTCTGAGACCGGGGGATCGTTCAGACCATCACACCCGGATCGCCATGAATAATGACACCAGGAAAAAATTCAAAGTAAAGTAACTGAGAGGGTCCTGCAGTCATGCTTCCTGAGAAGAAAATAACAGAATCATAAATAGACTTAAAACAAAATACCTTTTAAAATAAAGTAACCATGTGTTAAAAATGAGTGCGTCCAGTAGCCACTCTTCCTGAGAAGAAAATTACAGAAACAGGAAAAAGACTAAAACAAAGCGGTTATTCTTTTCCACGAAGATGTCTATGGATTTAAGCTAATGTTGGTTTAGTAAAAACCACGCTGGTTTATGAAAACTTAGCCTACTCTTTTATTGTTGTTGATTGCTAGCCTATTTTAGGGTAAATTTGCGACGGGAACGAGTGTCATTTTCGAAGAGAGAGTATTTTTTTCTATAAGAAACAGTAGTTTTTTCCCTAGGTTACATTAGAATGTAATTCACTACAATGAAACCAACTTTACTGTTAACTGTTAATAAATCGAGTGGTTGCATGTAATCAAACAATAGCCTAACCGCTGCTAAGCCTGCTATGTTCTCATTCAAATACGAAGAGAGGTAACAACACGTGATATTCTACTTGTAAGACTCAATAAAACAATCCACTTACTTTGAAACTGAAGTACTGGTAATATCCTGCCCTCCACATCACGACGAAGTTATAATATTATGATGAAACACTTGTCACAAGCTACGGATAAAGAATAACAGTTAAGTTCTTGAACAGATCTCGGTAAATCTCACTTTCAAGGTGTTGCCTTTACAACGGCATCAAAAACCTAAATGGGAATTCGTTACACTGGGTTTTTGATGAGTGCGCATTTTACATTAATTTTCTCAAAAGAAGCCTTTTTCTTCATTAAAAACATAGGTAAACAAATAGTCTCCAATCAAGAAACAAGACCACCTGTCCCCGTGATCAGGCCTAAGTATGGTTGGCTGATGTAAAATTTGTAAAATTCGGTTTTGAAAATATTCTAAACTTAAAAATGCACATCTAAATTAGTCACACAAGTCTGTAGTTTTTCTGAAGTGTGTTCTCTAAGAAGCACTCGGTAAAACTCCCGTCAAATTCGTTATTTACTTAAGGATGAACAATGACAGGAACGTAATCAACATTAGCCAATTGTTTGGTGGATAAATGTCATTTTCCATAGAAGGTGCTCTGTGAGGAAGAGTCCGTGTTAAAGCAAAACGAGCTTAATCTAGACGCGAGCACTTACCCTTCCATCTATCTCGAAAGACTATCCAAGTAGATTTCCGAAGGACGGGAGATATTAGGTCGTTAAGAAGTTGAACACTTGTTTTCTAGATGCTTCGATAATGTGGCATTGACGCGGAATACGCCTAAGAATGTATTTGACAAACAAATTTTGTAGGACCTGTGGGGCACAAGGTTTCCATGTATATTAAAATCAGTAAGGAATCCCTTAAAGTTTAAAGTAGAGTAATAAATTACTTTATTGATATTAATGGATATCGGTAAAGTGGTAAAATATGTAACAAACCGCAACTCAGTTTATTTTTGAGCAGTAACAGGTATGACTTCTCTCTTTTCCTGCTGTCATGTCATATGTTTTGGCAAGAGGTAAGTATTTTTTTTTTCTACTTTTACGATTATGTTAGTCATGCCACTCGGTAGGCTTGCTCAACCTCGCCCATTTCATAGGCTCTCCTAATGTAATCCCAGCTACGAGTAAACATATAAGGAAAAATGTATCAACTTTTAACCGACATCCAACGTTTACCGCCATAGCTTAGAGGACTCAAGAGACAAGGAAACTAGTGGGGAAATATATTAAGTCTTACATCAATAGGATCAACGGTCTTAGCTGCAAATGGTCTCAATTGTGTTCTAGAGGTCTCGAGATAGCAGGATTTATTGGGGGTGATCGGGTTCGCTTTATCACTCGAGAATGATAAATGCACAGATATTGTAGCGAGTAGGCTATACCTTCCACACCAATCATCCCATACGTTCTGGGTCTTCCTCGCCTTCTAACACTTCTGCAATTACTACTTTTACTTTTACGGGTTTATTTCTCGCCCTCCATCAAACACTAAAAGTTTGTTCAGGCGGGCCTTGGTGTACAATCTTTTCACTATCGGCTATTCTTGATTACTTCCACTTATTCTAACCATTTTTTACCACTTCTTTGTAGGCTACCTCTACATTACTCACACTTTCCAGCGTTCAGTTCATTTCAACTGCTTAAATATCCAGGATATTTAAGAATATTATGTCCACTCCACTGACATCCAACATGCACACTTCACTAGCATATCATATTACCACTTTGGTTTCCATAATTACCCAAACGTTGTTGCAATTACAGACCGTGTAGGTAGTTGGTTGGACGGGCCACTAGTTACCCATTGAGCAAGGTCTATATATACTACCCTTAGAGAGTTGCGGATGCATCTCTCTGGTTACGGCTCATTTTCCTTTTGCCTACACTTACACCGAATAGTCTGGCCTATTCTTTACATAGTCTCCTCCATCTTCATACACCTGTCAACACTAAGATTACCAAACAACTCTTCTTCACTCAAGGGGTCAACTACTGTACTGTAATTGTTCAGTGTCCACTTTCCTCTTGGTGAGGGTAGAAGAGACTTTCGCTATGGTAAGCAGCTCTACTAGGAGGGCACTCAAAAATCAAACCATTGTTCTCTAGTCTTGGGTAGTGTCATAGCTTCTGTACCGTGGCCTTCCACTGTCTTAGATTAGAGTTTCCTTGCTTGAGGGTACACTCCAGCCCAATATGCTATCTTATTCCTCGTTTTTTTTTTTTTTTAAGTTTTTATAGTTTATATATGAAATATCTATTCTAGTGTTGTTACTGTTCTTAAAATATTTAATTTAAATTGTTCATTACTTCTCTTGCAGTTTATTTCTCTATTCCATTTCCTCACTGGGCTACTTTCCCAGTTGATGCCCTTGGGCTTATAGCATCCTGTTTTTTCCAGTTAGGGTTGTAGCCTAGCAAATAATAATAATAATAATAATAATAATAATAACGTTTCAAATTCCTTCAGCAAAACGACAAGCCCAACATAATTTCTAACAAAGGAGGAAGCAAGCAAACGCCAACGCTCAACGAACCTGTAAAAGAAATATCTTTTTACTCTGTTCACCTTCCCTGATATTTCTACTGGAAAACATTCAACAGCAAATTCACATTCGCAGTATTTGGAAATAAAAGGCACAGAAACAGAGAAATGGTGAAAGCATTATTCAATAAACTTTCTACGTAATGTGATTATCTTTGTAGAGTCCACAGTTCACCGGGATGCGAGCTACATACTACCAGAGCTTCCATTTTATCCTTTTTTTTCTCTCTTCTTTTCTTTTGTGTTGTTCCACCCTTCCATTTCTGCTGTCCTTCTACAATAGTTTCTCTTGTGCACTGTTCATTCGACTGTTGCCTTCTCGAATTCTCCTCTATGATAAATGGAAATTATTTCTTATTTCCTATGGTTTCTTTGAAACCGTATTCGTGTTTGGTCGTTGTGATAATTTTTCTTCTTATAGAGCCATTTCTGTTAGGGGGGAATGTTCCATAACCTGTTGTACATTATAGTATATATATAAATATATATATATATATATATATATATATATATATATATATATATATATATATATATATATATTGGATGTATGTAACTTTTAACACCTCTTCAGCAGCACATTGAAACCCTTACACACATTTCATCTCTCATCTCTATAACATGCTTTCTACTCCTTCCCTACTATCAAGTGTATACAGTTAAGCCATTTGTCACAATAAGGGGTAACGCTATAGAAAATCTCAAAGGTCAGTAACGCATTCATAGTTTATAAGTATTGAATTGTATACTAACTTTGATGCAGAAACATCCATTAGTCAATTTTTTAAAGTATATAGAAGGCTCTTCAGTGACAGGTTGAACATGCAATATCTGCACCGTTCACCCTTTTTATATACATTATCTTCCTGGATAATAAGACAATTATTTTTCAATATATCTTTCACAAATCGGATCCAGATTTTTTCTTGATAATCTTCCTAACACCTCTGAATTATACAGTACATTCCATTGTTTTCACCAACCTATTATAATACGTGATTTTACAAGGCAAAAAGTTAATCTCAACAGTAACAATATTTTTTGTATTTTCATCCACACTCCAGTTACATAAAGGGGAGTAGGCTAAAAAATTCTTTCATACATTTCCACAATGGGTATCCTAAAAATTTGGAAACATTATGATTTTCTTATCCCATAATTATGCACATGCACAAAATTGATTTTCTTTGAATTTTTATAACATTCAATCCTTAATGGTAGCAGAAAGGTTTTTGCCACATGCCCATAGTTCAGATGTATAAGTATGATGGAATCCACACCAATCCTGTGATTTGATATGGATCAATGGGCACCCTGGCTGGATGAGTTTTTGTACTGGATATAATATCCTGTTCGTAATACTAGCCAGGCAGTTAATTCTAATAGCCAGGCCTTCTCCATCATGAGGCTCAATACTACACAGTATTCTACAAGTTTTATTCCAGCTGTTACCAAGTTGTGGAATGATCTTCCTAATCGGGTAGTTGAGTCAGTAAAACTTCAAAAGTTCAAAGTTGGAGCAAATGTTTTTATGTTGACCAGGCTGACATGAGTCCTTTTATTGTTTATATATGACATATCTGTTTTTGACCTTGTTAATAGTTTATATAATGGACATATCTGTTTTGACGCTGTTACTGTTTTTATTATGATATATTGTTAATTTATTCTCATCATTTACTTATTTCCTTTCCTCACTCGGCTATTTTTCCCTGTTGGAGCCCTTGGGCTTATAGCATCTTGCTTTTCCAACTAGGGTTGTAGCTTGGCTAATTATAATAACAATAATAATAATAATAATACTGGGCTTGATAATTTCTAGGATTATATCTAACTGCAGACTATGCTCACAAGTCTATATACTGTAGCTTTAAATGGAAATTAGCATCTGGTGGTGACAAAAGGGAAGTGGGGGTGCCAACTTCATACTTTCTAGGTAGTAGGTTGGCCAAGGCACCAACCACCCATTGAGATATTACCGCTAAAGAGTAATTGGGTTCTTTGACTGGCCAGACAGTACTACATTGGACCTCTCTCTCTGGTCACAGCTCATTTTCCTTTGCCTACTCATGCACTGAATAGTCTGGCCTATTCTTTACGCTTTACTCTTTCATTATATCCCTGAGAGCACTGAGATTACCATAACAGTTGTTCTTCACTCAAGGGGTTAACTACTGCACTGTAATTGTTCTATGGCTACTTTCCTCTTGGTAAGGGTATTAGAGACTCTTAAGCTATGGTAAATGGCTCTTCTAGGAGAACACTCCAAAATCAAACCACTATTCTCTAGACTTTGGTAGTGCCATAGCCTCTGTCCCATGGTCTTCCAATGTCTTGGGGTAGAGTTCTCTTGCTTGAGGGTACACTGTTCTATCTTATTTCTCTTCTTGCTTTTTTTAAAGTTTTTATAGTTTATATATGAAATATTTGTTTTAACATTGTTACTGTTCTTAAAATATTTTAATTGTTCATCACTTCTATTGTAGTTTATTTATTTCCTTGTTTCCTTTCCCCATTGGGCTATATTCCCTATTGGAGCCTTTGGGCTTATATCATCTTGCTTTTCCAACTAGGGTTGTAGCTTAGCTAATAATAATAATAATAATAATAATAATAATAATAATAATAATAATAATAATAATAATAATAAAGAGCTGCTAATAAATCATAACTAAAGTCTTCTGGTGCCACCATCTTCAAGGAGAAGACATATGATGAAAAATATTTATAAATAATACTGTACTCTAAACAGTATTCATATTTCATCATACAGTAATCCACCTTTACCACTAGAGGATGACTCTAGAAGATGCTAGTTTTCAATAAGTATTTTGAGATGAGGTTGCGGCATCATGCTCATTTCCATTTTGTTGTATCCCATCACATTAAACTAGTTTCCAAATATTACCTAAATCACTTTCAAGAAAAAATAAAGCACAATTAAATTAAACAGCTGACAAGATTAAAGATAAAATGGTCACCTTCACACCAGAATCCCACATTAAGAAGAAATACAGTACATTTGAAAATATATAAAGCAATATTGTATAGTATTCGCTTTTATTACAGTACTTTTCTTGTTGGTATTATGGCCATTAAGCACTAAATTCTAAATAACCCATAATTTTCTTTTTTGAATGAGGGTTTTGCTAGGAGAAAAATAAGTCACTAACCTGTTCTTAAACTCCTAAAGCAAGGATGAGTCTCTTATGCATGTCCTTTCACACAGCCTTGATAAAAAGGCCCTTCTAATACTTCTATGCCTCTTCACCATCTTACCCTTCATGAAAATCAAGGAGCACCTATCAGATGAAACACAAAATGCCACATCTCATAACAACCATATCAAATTGAGACAAGAAAAAAAGAGACCATAAGAGTACAATTGAATACTGTATACATTCCCATTACAGTCCAAATACTGTATTAGAATTCTACAAGACAGGCCTGATCCTGAAATATCAAAACATAGGAGTCACAACATACCTGTCCCTTTGTTCCCTTTATCAATAATAATGGAATACATTGGAAGATCAACCATGGTAATTCAGATTATGAAATATCGTTGTCATCATTACTTATATCACTACATGGACTGGATTGCTTTTATGAATTTGGGTAATATAGACCAGCACTGGGATTCAGTGCCCAAGTGCAATTTGAAGAAAACCCTGTGGTTACACTGAAGTAGAAGTTAGAAGAGGCTTTTCACAGGATGTAAGGTAGGATGGAGATAAAGTAGAAGAATATAAAAAAAGTTTGGCGAGGAGCCAAAGGAACACTGTATATGCCATTAAGTAATCCAGGTCACTGAAGGAACTAACATACTTTGGATTAAGTCACTATAATACAGTGTTTTCCTATCGAAATTCAGTATCCAACCTAAAAATTCTACATACGAAATATCTACAAAATCCAATTATTTAAATCCAATTAGTTTATTTGTCACTTACATATTAAAAAATGCACAAAGGCTGATTGAAGAATGCTGCGGTACATCAGGAAGAAATGGGTCCTGTAACAGGATCAACATCCATGAAGTCATCAACTTGAAAACATTTTAAACTCATCTGCCACGGATTCCTCCAGCAACTTTTTGAGGGCTGTGGGTTTATCAAAAAGGTCAGGTTGTCTAAGGAACAAACTAGCTACTGTGAACCTGGAGAATAAGATTATAATTTTATAACTGGCAAAAAACTAAAAAGAAATGAAAAGAGAGGACAATGTTTTTATATCAATTCTCTCGAGCATACAGTATTGTATAGATAAATATCGTACCTGCTTGTTATGTCCTGCTGTTTTTCTCATTAAACCCAAGAAATTACATAGCAAGGTCTATTATGTAGTTATTACTAGGTAACCCCATGCTAATTTTTCTCCTTGGATATAATCCTTGTCCAATAGTATAGCCTATCATAGTGCCTCTGAATTATTGAGTTATATTCAGCAACTTGTCAGTCAATTCCTTAGCGTCTGGTAATTTACCATCGTGTTGCACCCACTCCAAAGTATCTTGCCTAGGATGGTGCACAAGTACGGTAATCTTAAACGATTTGGAAAATACTTTTTAAATTATTGGTTAGCATATTCTTGAAGGTCACAAACTCCCCAGAAGCATCTCGATCTTGAAACATATCAGCAGATCACAATTTCTGCCATGGCTTTCATATGCAGCACTGATCTTTATGTCATTACTGGCGAGATTAAAGATAAAATGGTCACCTTCATGCCAAAATTATACATTAAGAAGAAATACGGTACATTTGAAAATATATAAAGCAATGTTGTATAGTAATTGCTTTTATTACAGTATTGCCATACATAAGTCTATTGGAAGCACTACAAAAGACATCCTAAAACCTGAAAAATATTATACAGTACGGCACAGCATTACTGATTTCTCTGCTCAAATCAGAAAAAAAAAAAAAAAGCCTCACTCAAACCTTCAGAACAGTTCTGTAATAAAAAAATATAATTCTATAATTTAGAAAATTGTCACTACAGTATTACAGAATATACCCAAACTCATTTGGCATCTATTTGATACATTTCCTATGGTTATAAAATGTTATTTTCATTAGTAAAATAAATTTTTGAATATACTTACCCGATGATCATGTAGCTGTCAACTCTGTTGCCCGACAGAAATCCACGGTCGGGATACGCCAGCGATCGCTATACAGGTGGGGGTGTACACAACAGCGCCATCTGTGAGTAGGTACAAAAGTACTTCTTGTCAACAAGAACTCAATTTTCTCCTCGGTCCACTGGTTCTCTATGGGGAGGAAGGGCGGGTCCTTAAATTCATGATCATCGGGTAAGTATATTCAAAAATTTATTTTACTAATGAAAATAACATTTTTCAATATTAATCTTACCCGATGATCATGTAGCTGATTCACACCCAGGGTGGTGGGTGGAGACCAGCATACATGTTAACAAAGAAGCTAAGTATCCCGTTCTTATTTTAGCCGTTATTCAAAATAACATACATAAAATAAATAAGTACCTGGTAAGGAAGTCGACTTGAACCATTACTCTGCCTTTTTAAGTACGTCTTCCTTACTGAGCCTAGCGATCCTCTTAGGATGCTGAGCGACTCCTAGGTGCTGAAGTATTAAGGGCTGCAACCCATACTAAAGGACCTCATCACAACCTCTAATCTAGGCGCTTCTCAAGAGAGAATTTGACCACCCGCCAAATCAACCAGGATGCGGAAGGCTTCTTAGCCTTCCGGACAACCCAGAAATATTTCAAGAGAAAGATTAAAAAGGTTCTGGAATTAGGGAATTGTAGTGGTGGAGCCCCCACCACTACTGCACTCGTTGCTACGAATGGTCCCAGAGTGTAGCAGTTCTCGTAAAGAGACTGGACATTCTTAAGATAAAAGACGCGAACACTGATTAGCTTTTCCAAAAGGTTGCGTCGAAAATATTTTGCAGAGATCTATTTATCAAAAGGTCACGGAAGTTGTGATAGCTCTAACTTCGTGTGTCCTTACCTTCAGCCAAGCTTGGTCTTCCTCACTCAGAAGGGAATGAGCTTCTCGTATTAACAGTCTGAAAATAACAGGATAAAGAATTCTCTGACATAGGCAAAGATGAATTCTTAACTGAACACCATAAAGCTTCAGACGGGCCTCATAAAGGTTTTTAAAATAGAACTTAAGAGCTCTACAGGACATAATACTCTTTCTAGTTCATTTCCAACCATATCGATAAGTTTGGAATAACGAACGATATTGGTCAAGGCCGAGAAGGCAGCTCGTGTTTGGCTAGAAAACCAAGATGTAGAACATGTAGCCGTTTCGGATGAAAATCCGATGTTCTTGCTGAAGGCATGAATCTCACTGACTCTTTTAGCTGGTAAAGCATATCAGGAAAAGAGTCTTAAAGGTGAGATCTTTCAGGGAGGCTGATTGAAGTGGTTCGAACCTGTCTAACATAAGGAATCTTAGAACCACGTCTAAATTCCAACCAGGTGTAACCAAACGACGCTCCTTCGTGGTCTCAAAAGACTTAAGGAGGTCCTGTAGATCTTTATTGTTAAAAAGATCTAAGCCTCTGTGACGGAAGACTGATGCCAACATGCTTCTGTAACCCTTGAAAGTGGGAGCTGAAAGAGATCGCTCTTTTCTCAGATATAAGAGGAAGTCAGCTATTTGAGTTACAGAGGTACTGGTCGAGGATACGGATACTGACTTGCACCAGTTTAGGAAGATTCCCCACTTCGATTGGTAGACTCTAAGGGTGGATGTTCTCCTTGCTCTAACAATCGCTCTGGTTGCCTCCTTCGAAAAACCTCTAGTTCTCGAGAGTCTTTCGATACTCTGAAGGCAGTGAGACGAAGAGCGTGGAGGCCTTGGAGTACCTTCTTACGCGTG
This sequence comes from Palaemon carinicauda, assembly GCF_036898095.1. Lineage (NCBI taxonomy): Eukaryota > Metazoa > Arthropoda > Malacostraca > Decapoda > Palaemonidae > Palaemon > Palaemon carinicauda. The sequence continues at coordinate 69,178,254 of NC_090741.1, read as the reverse complement.
GCAGACGTAGCAGGTCCACCCTTAGGAAGAGTTCTGGGAACGTCTACTAGCCATCGAAGTACCTCAGTAAGTTATTCTCTCGCGGGCCAGAGGGAAGCAACTAGTGTCAACTTTGTCCCAACATGAGAGGCGAACTTCTGCAGTACCTTGTTGACAAACTAGAACGGAGGGAATGCATATAGATCTAGATGAGACTAATCTAGTAGAAAGGCATCTAAAAGAACCACTGCTGGGTCTGTTGAGAGCCTCTTGGACATCGAGGTTGCGAAGAGATCTATGGTTGGATGGCCCCAGGTGACCCAAAGTCTCTTGCATACATCTCTGTGGAGGGTCCAATATGTTGGAATTATTGTCCCTTCCTACTGAGACAAACTGCTAAGACATTCAAGTTGCCTTGGAAGAAATTTGTTACTAGTGAAAAGTCTAGACCTGTTGAACAGGAGAGGAGGTCACTAGCAAACTCGCACCATGTCAGAGAGTAGGTCCCTCCTTGCTAGGAGATGAACATCAAAGCAGGGAGTTGTCCGTGTTGACCTCCATTACTTTGTCTTGAAGGAGAGACCTGAAGCTTTTCCAGGTCAGACTTACTGCCAGAAGCTTCTTGCAGTTAAAATGCATTGTCCTTTGACGCGAGTTCCATAATCCCGAGCATTCCCTACCGCCTAAGGTTGCACCCCAGCCTACGTCCGATGCGTCTGAGAAGAGAACGTGGTTGGGAGTCTGAACAGTCAGGGGAAGACCCTATAAAAGGTTGATAAAGTCCTTTCCTCAGGTTAGACCAGACTTATGTTCCGGAAACCGGGATCGAGACCGCTTCTAGCGTCTTGTCCTTTTCCAGTGAAGAGCTAGATGAAACCGAAGAGGACGGAGGTGTAGTCTTCCAAGAGACACCAAAAGCACCACGGATGACAGTGTCCTAACCAGACTCATCCACAGCCTGACAGGGCCGTATTCCTTCTTCAGCATCTTCTGGATGGATAGCAGGGCTGGGGATTGATCTTCTTGTTCAGCCATGTCCTCATCAGAGGGTTCCTCATCTGAAACTGATGAGGAAACGGCAACGGAGTGGGCAACGTCTGACTCGCTGAATCCGGTCGCACTGGTGGATGCATGACGGAGCCGGACACAAGATCATGGTACTGCTGCACAGTCTGTGAACTGTCAACCATGGGGAAGCGAGGAAGTACAGCGACAACCCGAAACTGTCTAGACTGTCTGGGTAGTACAGACAACCCCTTATCGGGTTGCTGAGGTTGCCACACTGCGTCACAACAAGTCACCTCTGCTGGTTGTTGAACGTCTTCCCAGTGACACACTGAACGTCCACAACCACCTCCGAGAGTAGCATAACATCAACGTGCGACTGGCAACCCACACTGGGTCGCACCGGTGGAGGAACCATCTCAACTGGCGGACGTGAGTAGGATACCTCAGCGTCAACAGGGCGTACAACCAACCGGTAGGAAGGTCGTTGGCAAGAAGGGTCTTCTCCGTAAAAAATCCTCTATCAAGGACTAAGCTTGGACTGCATGTCTTGCAACAAAGCCCAAGGTCTATGGGAGCAGGTGTGGCAACAGACGGGGTTAGCGACTGAAGCGGAACCATTTACCCTCCCTGGAAGCATGTTATGCTTAAATAAAAGTCCATAGGAGGCTAAGCAGCTTAAGGCTCCTCTCCAAATGACAGAGTCCTCAAGGGAATATCAGAAGGAGGGAGAACAGCACTTTCTCATCTACAGGAACCATATCCGAGAAAAGCTAGGTTCTCTCAGTGAGGGTTTCACTGGTGCAAAAGCAGCAGACCAGAAGGCAACGTTATGAAACTGCTTGACAGTCTGTGAACTGTCAAAAACTGAACTGTCAACCACAACAGGAGCGTGAGGACATACAGCACTGGTGTATAAGTAGCAGACCAGAAGGCAACGTCATGTAACTGTATGACAGTCTGTGAGTTGGCAACAACCAAAGTTGTGTGGGGAAGCCTCAACTCCTGACTGACTAGTTTGCTGCTGGCGAGTGGCGGTAACCACAGTGTGTTGCGGAGGCTGACACACCGTGTCAAAACACGGCAGCTTGTGGTAGCTCACGCACGGCCACGGAGTGCTCTGTGTGTGGGAGTCATCATACATCTGGCAGGGTTGACTGTGCATGGGTGGAGGAGCTCTCACAACAAGAGTGTGAGAGCAGGAAACCATGCCGGGCGCACAACCGTGGGAGGTGTAGGCCCACGGGTGCATCGTCAACCTTCTCCGCAGTCGGAGTGTGGGAGCTGGCAACAACAAAAGCAGAGTGCTGGTGCGTGGGAGGGGCTGCGGTGGGTTGAGGAGCATGCGGTATGGTATGCGGAGCATGCTGTAAGATATGCGGCTCATGCTGCATGGTATGCGGAGCATGCTGTAAGGTATGCAGAGCATGCTGCATGGGCTGCGGAGAATGCCGCATAGTGCTGGAACCCGGCAGCTCTACAGAACCTTCCCACTGCTGATGCGGTAGCTCACGCATGTTAGCAGATGGTGTAGCAAGAACATGCGTCTGGCAGGGTGGACTGCGCATCGGTGGTGGAGCTCTCACAGGAGGAGGGTGGGAGCAGGCAGCCGCAGTATCTGCTGAGCGCACAACCTCGGCGGGTTGTAGGTTAACAGGTGCATTGTCAACCTTCCAGCACGATACTCCTGCATGAAGGAGCAAGCTGAGACTGTATAGTCTGCAGCATGGACCACTAGGGTCTATGAAAGACAACAACAAACGGAGCTACTGTCCGTTGTGACTGAAGGTCTAAAACAGCTGGTGCGGCAACAGACGGAGTTACTGCCTGTTGCGGTACCACCTTGCCTCTCTTGGGAGGTGTGCAGTTGTCGTACTGCAGCGAGTCCGAACTGACCCAGTGGCTACACCTAGGCCGTTGGACTTGCGCGGAAGGGACCGACTTGCACTTAAAAGCTGCAAGATTTGGTCCATGGTTTCTGCGAGAAACCTCTTCCGCAGACGAGGAATAAATGGGCTCTCTCGTCTTTGTGTGGGTGGGGTGATCACGTCGGCAACGTGTGTAGATACACCCGAAACCACGGAGGGAAACGTCTGTTCGTCGATCAAGGCCTGTGGAACCCATAAGTCCTTCGACATTACTTCTCCCCTGGGCTTGGGAGCTTGTAAGAGGTATCGGACTAGGTGAACAACTGGCACGAACAGACGAACCCTTGAACGCAATACTGTAACACTTTGCGCATATCACTTTATCACTTTTGATTTTCTGTTTGCACTTATTTCACTGAACTCGAAACTTTAAGTGGTTTGTACCTGAAACACGCAATCCTATCCTTCATTAAAAGGTAGTAATTGCGAAAACAGTATTACAATGTAACAGAAAAACATAATGAAAGATAAAGAATTCAGTGGCTGGAAAAGAGACTAAACACTAGATCAAATAAACTACGTTTAAAATCTCTCACCGCATAAAGCCTGGGAACAAGAATAAAACTCTAGAAACGTTTTACCTTCTTCCCCTATAGCGACTAGGGAGAAGAGCAAAAAACGAGAACAACGTTACCCGTTGAACGAAACGTTTATCCTCCTCTCTCTCCCTCCGTCTCTATCTCTCTCTCTCTCTCTTGACTTAGAACCTGAGAGATGAGCCCAATTATATATATCGTTAAAACATATTATTTGTTAAAGGAAAAAAACTGAAAGGTTTCCCAAATAAAAAGTTCCTTTATTAGAATTAAAACCATTTAAGCTAAGAAAGAATGAACGAAACGCTAGAATCGGTTTACTCTTACTGCAACGTGAAACCGTGAAATACTTTCTCTCTATCGTAACGATAGAGCGCAAGTTGAACGTTCTGAACGTCAACAACTGCGGAGACTAAACAAAACGTTAGTTCAACTTTGAAAACAGTACGAGACTATCAAAGAAATTCTTTCAAAAACATTAAAATTAAAATAGCATAAATTCTTAACAGGAAAAACGATATGACGGGCTCAATGTTAATTAACTTCGGTTCCAAGTAAGGACCGCCTACTATTAGGAAAGGTCGCATATAAACAAACATAAAAATTAATTTTTATAAGTTTATAATAAATGGAAAGTTAATCGAAGAGGCCTATAAATGGCGGAGAGATATAAAATAAATCTATAACTTTGTTAAGCAAAATTACCAAAAACCTAAACACACTTCCGTCTAAGGGAAGGGTGGGTCATAAAAAGTGAAAGAGAGTCTATACTCTCTTCGACACCAACACTTCCGTCTAAGGGAAGGGTCGGCCATTTAAAAGTGAAAGAGAGTCCATACTCTCTTCGTTACCATAATAAAATCTATCCAAAACGAGTTCAAGTTTTGAAATGAAGATAAAACCCCTGCATAGCGAAAGCTCAAAACTGGAATAGTGTACTTCACCAAAAAGTTGTGAAAACAAATCCAGTTAGGGACGGCGTATTAGTAGGTCTTGCCGGAGGCACGACAGAGGAAAAATTGAGTTCTTGTTGACAAGAAGTACTTGAGTACCTACTCACAGATGGCGCTGTTGTGTACACCCCCACCTGTATAGCGATCGCTGGCGTATCCCGACCGTGGATTTCTGTCGGGCAACAGAGTTGACAGCTACATGATCATCGGGTAAGATTAATATTGAAAAAGAATGAAACACTACCATACTGCAATGAATTTAAAAAAACCCTAGTGTGTTACAGAGAACACTCAAATTTCCATTTATTCTCTAAAGGAAAATGAAACAAGTCTTCAGCAAAAATACATATACTGTAGTACAGTACATATTACATAATGGTCATGATAATCTTGAATTACCTTAAAAATAAAATTTAAAACAATTTACGTAAATGAAGAGATAGATAACAATTGACCAGGTAGGAAATCAGAAAGATTGTGAGTTAAGAAAGAAGACAGTGGAGGGCTTTTCTTTTATGTCTAACCTTGGGATGGAAAATCTCATGTAAAAACATAAAGTATGGAGATAATGATGATGATAATGAAGCAAAAAGTTACTGAGACACCGCTTGATACTCTACACACTTGGATGGGGCTGCAGAAAAATATTGCTGGCATTTTGTCATAAGACGCTTGAGTCCCTGAATGTATTTTCTCTGGGTTTCATCATTTAATACGTGAGCAACATGTTTGCTGAAAATTTTTTCTCGTCCAGTACGAGCATGAATACCCACCATAGTTACACCAATTGGCCATGGTGCATTGCCGATTGCCATTTGAAGGTAAGCATCGTTTGCCTTCACATAATCTCGATCGAGACAATGCTGAACAATTTCAATAAGACACTCCATGATGTCATCGGGTAATGATCGTTTCTTTAGATATTTAACAAGTGGCTTCAGGTAGGCCTGGGTCTGAGTGTAAGTTGCAGAATCAATTTTTCCTCGCACACTCATTTTCTCTCCTTCAGGTCTAGCGTTGTGTTTACTACCCCATAACTGTAAAATAAGTTGGACAAACTTGAGAACAACTTTACATCTCAATTCATTAGTGGCATTACCACTATTGAGATCCTTGGCCATCTCAATAACACTTTCCATTGTAATGTTTTCTCCAGAGAGCGCCACATTACGTGCTCCATCTCCATCTTCGGTTTTCAAAATTTCATTCAAATAAGCCTGATCCACACGCTCTAAAGCTTCCTGGAAATCATTACGCAAACCTCTGTTTACTTCTGGTTCTAAGATTTCGAGTCTCCTCAATCTTCGAAAAGCATCGTGGTCGCTTTCCCCAAATAATAAAATTGGTTCTTCACGTTCACGTAACCGGCGGATGACTTCAATACGTGGTAGTTCTGGAGCATCACCAAGATTTTTATTTACATTATCCTGTGATGATGAGGAGTTTCCATCTTTATTAGAGGACTCCCCCCTTCCATCACTTCCATCCTGTGACCTGTAGCCATGTCGTTGCCAGTACTCTTCAGATTGCTTTGCACTCAGATCTCCACGTTTGAAGTATTTCTTTCCACTAGTCAGGACATTGCTTTCTTCTAAGTTACGTTTCTTGTCTGCAATCTCCTTTTTCAGAAGGCTTAACATGTCTACCTAGAAAGAAAATGAAAGGGGATTATTTTTATGCTAAATTCAGTAAAAATTAATGGTCTAATTTTATCACAGCTTAAATCTTGAAGAAGATTAAAGTAAAATATATTAATGCTCCTTGATGACTTTACAAAAAGAAAGGCACTACCAAATCATGACACGCTATAGATGAAATAGTGTACTATTACAGAACACATATTGGAAACAAATTACTGAATCTTTAGAAATTTAAAGGTGGAAATGAAATCTTTACTATACAGGGTAAAATATTCAGTAAATCTTCTTTCACTCTTACAGTAAGTACTGTAATGGGAAAAAGACAAATGTGGAAGTAATTTGTAGTTTCCCTAACCATACAAACCTGAGTTCTTTATTATGGATATATGTCTCAGCGCAAGCTGGATTTAGCCATAAAAACTTTCACGCAAGGTGTCAACAACCTTCTGATAGTTGGCAGGGGTAGCGGGGAGTAAACCAGCCTCCCGCCTCACACACTCATCCAGTGAGCTCCTTTACTTTAGATTGAAGGCATGACTTCTAGGGAAAAGGTGATGGCATGACAAATATGACTAGAGTTGTATTACTTCCAAATATGACAAATTCGTAGATAATTTGTATTTTTCCTAACCATACAAACCTTAGCTATTTAAATAGAATATTACTTTTGGCTTAGCTGAAATGATTTTTAACGAGGGTTAACTACCCGCTCGCTAGTTAGCGAGGGGGTAGGGGAGGGGTAGCTAGCTATCCCTCCCCCTCTCACACACCGGTGAGTATCTTCACTTTGCTTAGAGGTAGGACTTTCTTGGGGGACAGGGCTGGCGGGCAAATTTGTTTAAATAGCTAAGGTTTGTATGGTTAGGAAAAATACAAAATAATCTACGAATTTGTCATTTGTTCCGTAACCGAAATACAAACCACGCTATTTAAATAGGGTGACTTAACCCTTACGTAGGGTGGTAAGTCCCAGCCGTACTGGCTTTGGCTTTTGCCCGGGGACTCAGTATCCGGATGAGTTAGCACCCAAGATAAGGAGTCCCTGCACCTCGCAAGTGCCTTGCTCTGCAAGGTCCGCGGCCTACATAAGTTGGTGTGTGAAGTAGTGAAGTGTGACTCGTCCTAGGATGTTGACCTGGAGTCCTTTAGATGGAATTCTAGGCTAGGACAATCCCAATATCACCTCGTCAGGGTATGGGGACGTGACAGTATTAATCTTAATACTAGGAACACAAGGAAACATGGTTTACCTGCAGTGATTTGAGGTCAGCTGTGCAGAGAACCCAGGATGCTGTTTTCCCCAAGAGAGGGGAGAATGAAGAAAAAAATAAGGGCCAGTCATACCTTTTCATTCATGCAGTCTAAAACCGGGTAACAATGCCCTCAACCTTCTGCTACTTGTCCATTAAGGAGCCTGAGGTTTAAACCAGCTGTTGTGCAGCCACCACAGGGCCGATAGAGAACGTATCGAGCCTCCTGTGGGTCACGTCTTGCAGGTAGTGGGCTGTGAAGGTCGTTTGATGCCTCCAGACCCCCGCTTGAAGAACCTGCATCACAGAGTAGTTTCTCTTGAATACCAGGGACGTAGCAATGCCCCTGACATCGTGTGCCCTAGGGCGACGTGACGGAGGAGGGTCAGGATTCAGGGAATGGTGAAAGACCCTGCGAATCCAGACAGAGATCGTGTTCTTGGTGACCCTCCTCTTCGTCCTCCCTGTGCTCACGAACAACGCTTGCACTCGAGGACGAATTGCAGCTGTTCTCTTAAGATAGAGCCTCAGACTCCTTACTGGGCACAGTAGGAGATGGTCTGGGTCATCTGTTACAGAACGGAGACCCGAGATCCGGAAGGAGTTGAACCGAGGGTCCGGCACTCCTGGATTCTCAGTCTTGGCTACAAATTCAGGGACGAATCTGAACATTACCTCCCCCCATCCCCTTGAATGGGCGATGTCATACGAGAGACCATGAAGTTCGCTGACTCACTTGGCCGAAGCCAGAGCGAGCAGGAACACCGTCTTCCAAGTCAGGTGGCGATCAGAAGCCTGGCGTAGAGGTTCGAAGGGAGGTCTCTTAAGAGACCTGAGGACTCGAACCACGTTCCATGGAGGAGGTCTCACTTCCGACTCAGGGCAGGTAAGCTCATAACTTCGTATGAGTAAAGAAAGTTCCAGCAATGAAGAAATGTCCATTCCTTTGAGCCTGAAGGCAAGACTTAAGGCTGAGCGATAGCCTTTCACTGCCGAGACTGAAAGGCGCATTTCTTCCTGCAAATAAACGAGGAACTCTGCTATTGCTGGAATAGTGGCATCGAGAGGAGAGATACCGCTTCCATGACACCAACCACAAAAGACTTTCCACTTTGCCTGGTAGACTGCTGCAGATGACTTTCGCAGGTCTCGAGACATCCTGTCCGCAAATTGTTGTGAAAAGCCTCTTTCTCTGAGGAGGTGCTGGATAGTCTCCAGGCGTGAAGTCGCAGCGACGCTACGGCTTTGTGGAAAATGTTGGCATGTGGTTGTCTGAGTAGCTCGTGTCGAGGAGGGAGTTCTCTCGGCAGTTCCGTCAGGAGTTGCAGAAGATCTGGGAACCATTCTGCATGATGCCATAGCGGAGCTACAGTATTAGAGTCATTGAAAGGTTGACCGATAGTCTGGTCTTGTTGAGTACTCTTCTCATCAGACAGAACGGGGGAAAGGCGTAGATGTCTATGTTGTCCCACCTTTGTTGGAAGGCATCTTGCCAGAGTGCCTTGGGGTCCAGCACCGGAGAGCAGTACAGCGGAAGCTTGAAATTCAAGGCTGTCGCGAACAGATCCACCGTCGGGGAACCCCACAAAGTCAGGACTTTGTTGGCTACTACACGATCCAAAGACCACTCGGTATTCACTATCTGAGTTGCTCTGCTCAGACTGTCGCCGAGCACATTCCTCTTGCCTGGAATGAAGCGAGCAGATAGTTGAATCGAGTGGACTTCGGTCCATCTCAGTATCACTTCTGCAAGATGGGATAGCTGTTGTGAAAAGGTACCTCCCTGCTTGTTGATGTAAGCCACTACCGTGGTGTTGTCGCTCATCACCACCACGGAGTGACCCGACAGGTATTGTTGGAACTGTTGAAGTGCCAGGTATACGGCCTTCATCTCTAGCAGATTTATGTGGAGGCACTTTTATGACTCTGACCACAGGCCTGAGGTCCTGTGGTTCAGAACGTGGGGACCCCACCCTTTTTTTGAGGCGTCCGAAAACAACATCAAATCCGGGGGGAGGACGAGAAGATCCACTCCCTTTCATAGGTTTTCCTCTGTCAACCACCACTGGAGGTCCATCTGTTCTGCAGGACCCATTGGGACCAAGATGTCCGGGGAATGGTGACCTTGATTCCACCGGGACTTTAGTCGCCATTGTAGGGATCTCATCCTGAGGCGACCATTTGGAACCAGAGGGGCCAGCGAGGAAAGGTGACCGAGGAGACGTAACCACGATTGGGCTGAGAGTTCTTCTCGTCTGAGGAAAGGATCTGCGACCCTTCTCAGCCTTGCTATCTTGTCGTCTGATGGGAAGGCTTTGTGGAGATTGGTGTCCAATGTCATGCCTAGATATACCAGTCGTTGAGTTGGAAGCAGAGAAGACTTCTCGAGATTTACCAAGATCCCCAGATCTCGGCGAAGTCCCAGAAGCTTGTCTCGGTGTCGAAGAAGGGTCGACTCCGAGTCTGCCAGGATCAGCCAGTCGTCCAGATAGCGGAGGAGACGGATGCTGATCCTGTGTGCCCACAAGAAATCAGTGTGAACACCCTCGTGAAAACCTGAGGTGCTGTGGAGACACCGAAGCACAGCACCTCGAACTGGTAGATCTTGTTGTCTAGGCTGAATCTCAAGTACTTCCTTGAAGATGGATGGACTGGGATCTGGAAGTACGCGTCCTTCAGATCCAGTGTACACATGAAGTCTTGTGGTCTCACTGCAAGTCTGACCATGTCCGCTGTCTCCATGCTGAACGGGGTTTGTTTGACAAACCTGTTCAGAGCTGAGAGGTTGATGACTGGTCTCCAGCTCCAGACGCCTTCTTTACAAGAGAGTCGACTAAAGAAGCCTGGGGAGCCGTCGACGACCTCCTGGAGAGCGCCCTTCTTTAACATGGTCTGGACTTCTGCCTGTAGGGCTTGGCCCCTTGCCGATCCCTTGGCAAAGGAGCTTAACGACATTGGATTCGCTTTCAGAGGAGGTAGAGATGTTATGAACGGGATGCGATATCCCTGACTGATCATGGAGATCGTCCAGGAATCGGCCCCGAGTTCCTGCCACCTGTCCGCGCAACTTTGTAGGCATCCCCCCACTAGTGGACATGCAGGGGGACTGCCAATCCTAGCGTTTGCGGCCTCGGCCGCTCCCTCTAGGATTTTTGCCTCCCCTGGAAGACTTCTTGCTGCCTTTCTTGTCTTTGATAGGAAAGAGCTGCTGCTTGAACACCGTTGCCTTCGCTGCCGCTGCCGGTTTTGTTGTCTTGGACGGGCGGGGTTGTTGAGGTGCCGGAGGTTTATAGGGCTCGGATGTAAGAGCCGTATGTAGGAAGGAGTCCTGATTGGTCTTCCTCCACCTCTCGGCTCCCCGTTCCACATCCTTAGGCTTGAACAAATTCTTCCCTAAAAGGGATGAATGTCTGAGCCTGCTAACCTCGACTGCTGGGACCTTCAAGTGGAACCTCTCTGTCACCACATCACGATGTTTCAGAATTGTGTCGGCCCACAAGTTCGAGACTTGGTGGGCCAGAAACTCATTGGTGCGTGTACCAGAGAGGACGAAGGTCTCCAGGGCCTTCCTGGTGCTCTCCTTAGAAAGGTCCTCGGATCGCAACAGGATGCCTAGAGACCTTCTCTTGGCTCAAGATCTCTAGCCGAGAAAGACACTTGCCAGCTCGAGAGTCTCTCGAGAGGGACTCCCTTGGTAAGCTCTTCCACAGAGTGGTGAACTGGAAGAGCTAAAGCAGACTCCTCAGTGATCTCAAAGTACCTCCTCTGCTGAACTCGAGGAGGCGGGAGGAGTTTGTTGCCAGCCGTGGAACGGTTGGAGGAGGCGAGCTCGGAGAGCTGGGCCTCGACCTTATCCCTGGCACTCTTCACCCCTTGGGACCAGGGCAAAGCTGCACTGGCCTTAGAGGGTTTCTGAATGCCAAAGACTCGGTCCAGGACCGTGTCCTTGCCCTCCCGAGGAGGCATCTCAGTATCGGGAATCCTATTGAGATGCCTCATCAGGGTTAGAACTTGCCAAAAGGCATGCTCAGATTCATGGGGCTCCCCTCCTGGAGAGTTGGCAGCGAAGTCTCCCGTCCCCAATTGCTCTTCTTGGGGGGGCACATGGACATTCTCTGCGGGTCTTGAGGGTTCCGTTCAAATCCTTGAGGAGGATTTGGGGACCGTCTTGGAATCCTTCGACTCCCTCCTGGGAGAGATACAAGACTCCAATAACGACGTCCGAGGGCTCTTTTCTGGGTCCGCCCAAGACGATTCTCCGGTTCGGGGTGGGGTTTCTCACCTCGGTAGCCTCTCCTAAGAATGCAAAATTTTCGTCCGCAGGAGAGGGAGAAAACGTTTGGGGGGGGAGAAGGAGCCTTCCTCAGGGATGTCCTAGGGGCCAGCTTGGTCCTCGGAGAAGTCACCACGGGATCCACTCCTCTCTTCCTCTTCAATGGGGTCGGAGCCGCCATTGATTTGAGTCCCATTTCAGCGAAGGCGGGCTCAAGGGCCTGAACGACAGCTCTAAATAGGGACCCAAACCAAGGCTGCTTACTGAGAGTGGAACTGTCAGACACACCCTCAGAAGGGAAGGGGATCAGACGATCCTTCGGAGTGGATACTACTGCTGGACCTGCCTGAAAACAAAGGGAAGAAGAAGTTGAAGGATGGATCCAGGACCGTTCTGAAACATTCCCTCCCTCCTACAAGAGCGCTGGTCTACGCTTACGGGGGGGGGGGGGGGGGGGGGGAGAGAGAGAGAGAGAGAGAGAGAGAGAGAGAGAGAGAGAGAGAGAGAGAGAGAGAGAGAGAGATAAGGAGGATCTGGCTGCTCTCGTTCCTGCTGGTTCCCGTGAGTGCCTCTGCGGTGGCTCGCGCAGTAGCTCGCGTTGGGGATCGCGCAGGCTCTCGCGCGATGGTACCCCTTTCGAATCATGCTCGAGCGATCGATCGCGCGTGCGGGTGAGCGTTGACGTGCTGGGGAGCGATGGTGCGCAGGCGATCGATGGCACGCAGGGCACGCAGGAGAACGACTGCGATCAGGAGTGTCTGTGCGCGGGCGCACAGGCTGTTTGGAGATGGGCGAGTGCGATGGCGCGCAGGCGATGAAGGGCGCGGGCGCTCAGGAGAATGATGGCGCACATTGGCGCAATCTGGCATAATGAGAGGCACAGGAGGGCGAGGAGACTGTTCACGGGTGCGTAGGATCTCGGCGAGACCTTGGAGAGCGCGCACGTGTAGGGGAAATACCCCTCGCGCGTGGGCACGCAGGAGGGCGATCAGCAAGCGCAGGAGTCTGTGCGCGGTGGCGCGTAGGCGATCGATGGCGGGCAGGCGAAGGCTGGTGCGCAGGCGAGGTTTGATGGCGCGTAGGCGAACGCTGACGAACGGGAGTCTTCCTTCCTGCGCCCAGATCCAGAGATCATGGGCGCGTCGGCGAGAGAGGGCGCGCAGGTGAGCGCTGGCAAGCAGGAGATGATCACTGGCGAGCGCTGGCGAGCAGGAGATGATCACTGGCGAGCAGGTGAAGATCACTGGCGAGTAGGGGAAGATCGTCGACGAGTAAGAGACGATCGCTGACGAGCTGGTGATTGTGGGCGCGCAGGAGGGAGTGGGCGCACATGGCGCGCAGCAGGAGAACGATGGCGAGTCTCTGCAGAAGGTCTCTAGGGCGTTGTCTCTGAAAACACAGCAGGAGAGCGCTTGCGCCCAATTGCGCACGAGCGCGCAGGAGAACATTGGAGCACAGGGGAAACCTGGCCCTTAAGGGACTTACTCACATTGTGAGCAAGCCCCTTATGACCCGAAGGGACCGGTGCCTGTTGGATAACAGGATGAAGAGGCGCCCAACGTGCGTCATCAGCCAGGAACGAAGAAGGCAGGTCCGAAGGTCTGGTAGGAGACGGCGAACGGTCAGCAGACAGGTCCAGGGACGCAGCAGCAGCAACGGTCGAAGCCTGAAGTGGAGGATCCTCTGCGGGGGACGGTGAGGGCGAGGAGCCGAAGAGGCGCCTCCTAACTCCCTTGTGAGGAGAAGGAAGGCCCCTACGACGAAGAGGCGGACGAGCCTTACGACGAATACGACCCCGGGGGGGCAGCAGGCATGCCATCGTCGGTCCTCCGAAGAGGAGTCTCTGTTAGTGAACTCACCCGAGGGGGAGAAACACTTGCAGGAGAGACCGTTGGACTTAGTTTCCCCCCCCCCGCCCCCCGAAGGATGTTCATAGGGAGAAACTAAGCCTTCAGCTGCGTCTGGAACCACATCAGAGGTTTGACCTATCTCATCGGAGGCCCCTGCCACAACAACGTCGACGATAGACAGAGGATCAACCTCTGCTACCACCGGCGATTCTTTGACAGCAGCCCCAAACCGGATAATGTCAAACAGGGCTTCTTTGGAGGGCAAGCCCTTAAGCTCCAAGGAAGCCCAAAGCTGCAACAAATCATTATTACACACATTAGAAATATCCTCACCCGGAGTAGGAGGGGGAGCTGCCTCGCTATGGGAGGCAACGCCCTCTCCCGAACCCTGAGGTTGGTCAACAAAAGAACGGCCTACGCTACCACTCGACGGCCTTTCGGAAGAGATCGATCGAGCGGGAGCTTCGGAGAAGGTTCGGGCCACGGAAGAAGAGTCCTTGGACTTTTCTCTCTTCAAGGCAGCCCTTGAAGGAGAAATATCCCGCTTGGACTTCTTCTTCCGTCGCCGGGAAAACCTCTCCCACTGGGAGGTAGCCCACTCCCTACACTCACTGCACACATTGTCCTTATCACAACGTTGACCTCTGCAGAACGGACACAAGGTGTGAGGGTCCGTCTCGACCGAGGACATATAAGTCCCACAAGGGCGGTCAGGTAAACCAGGGCACTTCCGCATGATAAAGTAGAGAGGCCAACTTTCAAACACACAAAATGAAAGCAAAAAAATTAAGGCTGTCAATAAGCGAGGGTGAGCAAACACGTCTGACCATCACCCGAGCCAAAAGCAAAGTGAAGATACTCACCGGTGTGTGAGGGGGGGAGGGATAGCTAGCTACCCCTCCCCTACCCCCTCGCTAACTAGCGAGGGGTAGTTAACCCTTTTACCCCCAGGCTATTTGGAAATTTCCAACCCTTAACCCCCAGGGGGATATTTTTTTCCCAGCACATTTTGCAGTATATTTTTTGTAAATTGCTCTAACAGCCTTAATTTTTGTCATAGAGAGGTCAGGTTGGTATCATTCTCTCGGAAAATGCCTGAATTTTCTCAAAAAATTATCAAAAATATGAAAAAATTTTATTTTGATAATAAAATAAATTTTTGAATATACTTACCCGGTGATTATAATAGCTGCAACTCTGTTGCTCGACAGAAAACTCTAAGGTAAAATTCGCCAGCGATCGCTACACAGGTTGCAGGTGTGCCCAACAGCGCCATCTGTCGTCCAGATACCCAGTACTCAATGTAAACAAAGAACTCCATTTTCTCCTCGTTCCACTGCGTCTCTATTGGGGAGGAAGGGAGGGTCCTTTAATTTATAATCACCGGGTAAGTATATTCAAAAATTTATTTTATTATCAAAATAACATTTTTCAATATTTAACTTAGCCGGTGATTATAATAGCTGATTCACACCCAGGGGGGTGGGTAGAGACCAGCAAAATATGTTTACATTATTATGAGCTAAGAATTTTTATTTCATTTTAGAAGTTATCAAAATAACAAAAACAAAATAAATAGGTACCTGGTAAGGAAGTCGACTTGAACAATTACTCTGACTTTTTAAGTACGTCTTCCTTACGGAGCCTCGCGATCCTCTTAGGATGCTGATCGACCCCTAGGATCTGAAGTATCAAGGGTTGCAACCCATACAACAGGACCTCAACAAAACCCCTAATCTAGGCGCTTCTCAAGAAGTGACTTTGACCACCCGCCAAATCAACCAGGATGCGAAAGGCTTCTTAGCCTTCCGGACAACCCAAAAACAACAATAAAAACATTTCAAGAGAAAGATTAAAAAGGTTATGGAATTAGGGAATTGTAGTGGTTGAGCCCTCACCCACTAATGCACTCGCTGCTACGAATGGTCCCAGAGTGTAGCAGTCCTCGTAAAGAGACTGGACATCCTTAAGATAAAAAGACGCGAACACTGACTTGCTTCTCCAATAGGTTGCGTCCATTATACTTCGCAGAGATCTATTTTGTTTAGAGGCCACGGAAGTTGCGACAGCTCTAACTTCGTGTGTCCTTACCTTCAGCAAAGCTTGGTCTTCCTCACTCAGATGGGAATGAGCTTCTCGTATTAACAGTCTGATAAAATAGGATAAAGCATTCTTTGACATAGGCAAAGATGGTTTCTTAACTGAACACCATAAAGCTTCAGACAGGCCTCGTAAAGGTTTAGTTTGTTTTAAATAGAACTTAAGAGCTCTCACAGGGCATAAGACTCTTTCTAGTTCATTTCCAACCATATTCGATAAGCTTGGAATATCGAACGATTTCGGCCAAGGTCGAGAAGGTAGCTCGTTTTTGGCTAGAAAACCAAGTTGTAGAGAACATGTAGCCGTTTCAGATGAAAATCCGATGTTCTTGCTGAAGGCATGAATCTCACTGACTCTTTTAGCTGTGGCTAAGCATACCAGGAAAAGAGTCTTTAAGGTGAGATCTTTTAGGGAGGCTGATTGTAGCGGCTCGAACCTGTCTGACATGAGGAATCTTAGTACCACGTCTAAATTCTAACCAGGTGTAACCAAACGACGCTCCTTCGTGGTCTCAAAAGACTTAAGGAGGTCCTGTAGATCTTTATTGTTGGAAAGATCTAAGCCTCTGTGACGGAACACTGATGTCAACATGCTTCTGTAACCCTTGATAGTGGGAGCTGAAAGAGATCGTTCTTTCCTCAGGTATAAGAGGAAGTCAGCTATTTGAGTTACAGAGGTACTGGTCGAGGATACAGATACTGACTTGCACCAGTTTTGGAAGACTTCCCACTTCGATTGGTAGACTCTAAGGGTGGATGTTCTCCTTGCTCTAGCAATCGCTCTGGCTGCCTCCTTCGAAAAGCCTCTAGCTCTCGAGAGTCTTTCGATAGTCTGAAGGCAGTCAGACGAAGAGCGTGGAGGCCTTGGTGTACCTTCTTTACGTGTGGCTGACGTAGAAGGTCCACCCTTAGAGGAAGAGTTCTGGGAACGTCTACTAGCCATCGAAGTACCTCGGTGAACCATTCTCTCGCGGGCCAGAGGGGAGCAACTAGCGTCAACCTTGTCCCTTCGTGAGCGGTGAACTTCTGCAGTACCTTGTTGACAATCTTGAACGGAGGGAATGCATATAGGTCTAGATGTGACCAATCTAGGAGAAAGGCATCTATATGAACTGCTGCTGGGTCCGGGATTGGTGAGCAATATATTGGGAGCCTCTTGGTCATCGAGGTTGCGAAGAGATCTATGGTTGGCTGGCCCCAGGTGGCCCAAAGTCTCTTGCATACATCCTTGTGGAGGGTCCATTCTGTTGAAATGATTTGTCCCTTCCTACTGAGACAATCTGCCATGACATTCAAGTTGCCTTGGATGAACCTCGTTACTAGCGAAATGTTTAGACCTTTTGACCAGGTGAGGAGGTCCCTTGCGATCTCGTACAACGTCAGTGAGTGGGTCCCTCCTTGCTTGGAGATGTACGCCAAAGCCGTGGTGTTGTCCGAGTTCACCTCCACCACTTTGCCTTGGAGAGACTTGAAGCTTTTCAAGGCCAGATGTACTGCCAGTAGCTCCTTGCAGTTGATATGCATTGTCCTTTGACTCGAGTTCCATATTCCCGAGCATTCCCGACCGTCTAATGTCGCGCCCCAGCCTACGTCCGATGCGTCCGAGAAGAGAACGTGGTTGGGAGTCTGAACAGCCAGGGGCAGACCCTCTCTGAGGCTGATACTGTCCTTCCACCATGTCAGGCAAGACTTCATCTTCTCGGAAATGGGGATCGAGACCGCTTCTAGCGTCTTGTCCTTTTTCCAGTGAAATGCTAGGTGATATTGAAGAGGACGGAGGTGTAGTCTTCCTAATGACACGAACTGTTCCAGGGATGATAGCGTCCCTATCAGACTCATCCACTTCCTGACTGAACATCGTTCCTTCTTCAGCATGTTCTGGATGCATAACTGGGCTTGGCTTGTTCTGGGGGCGGATGGAAAAGCCCGAAAAGCTAGACTGTGAATCTCCATCCCTAAATATACAATAGTTTGGGATGGGACCACTTGTGACTTTTCCATATTGACAAGGAGACCCAATTCCTTGGTCAGATCTAGAGTCCACTTTAGATCCTTCAGACAGCGACGACTGGAAGAAGCTCTGAGAAGCCAGTCGTCCAAATAGAGGGAGGCTCGGATGTCCGCTAAATGAAGGAATTTGGCTACATTCCTCATCAGCCTCGTAAACACAAGAGGAGCTGTGCTTAGGCCAAAGCACAGGGCTTGAAACTGGTAGACAACCTTTTCGAAAACGAATCTCAGAAAAGGTTGGGAGTCCGGGTGGATGGGGACGTGGAAGTAGGCGTCCCTTAGGTCTAACGAGACCATCCAGTCTTCCCTTCTGACCGCTGCTAGAACCGACTTTGTGGTCTCCATGGAGAACGTCTGCTTTGTGACAAAGACATTCAGCGCACTGACGTCTAGCACCGGCCTCCACCCTCCTGTCTTCTTTGACACCAAGAAGAGACGGTTGTAGAATCCCGGGGTTTGATGGTCCAGGACTTTGACTACCGCTCCCTTCTCTAGTAAGAGAGACACTTCCTGTTTCAATGCTCGTCTCTTGTCTTCCTCTCTGTACCTGGGAGAGAGATCGATGGGAGACGTTGCTAGAGGGGGTTTTCGTACAAACGGGATCTTGTACCCCTCTCTGAGCAACTTCACAGATTGTGCATCTGCGCCTCTCTTTTCCCAGGTCTGCCAGAAGTTCTTGAGTCTGGCTCCCACTGCTGTCTGAAGAAGCTGGCAGTCAGACTCTGCCCTTAAAGGACTTGGTTCCTTTCTTCTTTCCACGTCTCCCTTCGGCACGAGCACCTCCTCTGCTTGGAGGCTCTGCCACGAAAGGGCGGAATAAAACGGGACGCTGGAGTGTCCATCCTTGGTTTAGCTGACAAGGTAGGCAAAGGGGTGGCTTTGCGAGCAGAGGACGCAACAAGATCGTGAGTATCCTTCTGTATCAAAGAAGCGGCAATCTCCTTAATCAGGTCCTCTGGAAAAAGGCACCTGGAAAGAGGAGCAAACAGAAGTTCGGATCTCTGGCATGGTGTAACTCCAGCTGAAAGGAATGAGCATAGGTTCTCACGCTTCTTAAGGACTCCGGACACAAAAGATGCAGCAAGCTCATTAGACCCATCACGTACGGCCTTGTCCATGCAGGACATAATGAGCAAGGAAGTCTCCTTCTCTGTCGGAGAGATCTTTCTGCTTAGAGCTCCTAGACACCAGTCTAAAAAGTTAAAAACCTCGAAGGCTCTAAATATACCTTTCAAAAGGTGGTCCAGGTCCGAAGATGACCAACATATCTTTGAGCGTCTCATGGCTAGGCGGCGGGGAGAGTCTACAAGACTTGAGAAGTCGCCCTGGGCAGAGGCAGGAACTCCCAAGCCGAGAACTTCTCCCGTGGCATACCAGACGCTCGATCTAGAAGAGAGTCTAGCAGGGGGAAACGTAAAGGCTGTCTTCCCTAAACTCTTTTTGGACTGCAGCCATTCTCCTATCACTCGTAAAGCTCTCTTGGACGAGCGTGCGAGGACGAGTCTAGTAAAGGCAGGAGTGGTTGACGGCATGCCTAACACAAACTCTGACGGAGGAGAGCGCGGAGCCACAGGCACAAACTGGTCCGGAAACATCTCTTTGAACAGGGCCAAAACTTTCCTAAAGTCCAAAGAGGGTTGCGTAGACTTAGGCTCGTCCAGTTCTGAATGCGGTTCATCTACGTGTGCAGCACCATCATCATCAGAAAGTCCCTCATCCGAGAACTGATGAGGGAACGGCAACGGAGTGGGTAACGGCTGGTTAGCCGAGTCCGGTCGCACGGGTGCATGCGTGACTGAGCCGGACGCAACGTCATGGAACTGCTGCCCAGTCTGTGAGCTGGCAACAACCATAGCAGCGCGGGGACGCACAGCGTCTACTCCAGACTGTCTAGACTGATGTGGGTGAGCAGTGGCAACCACACTGGGTTGCGGAGGTTGACGCACCGCGTCAAAACAAAACAACTCTGACGGTTGTTGAACCTCGCGAACGTCAACGGATACCTCCGTGCGTCGCTGAACGTCAACATGCGGCTGGCAGATCACACTGGAACGCATGGGTGGCGGAACTCTCTCAACTGGAGTGCGTGAGAAGGTTACCTCAGCGTCCCCAGGACGCACAACCGATCGTGTGGGTGGTTGTAGGCAAGGAGCTGCACTAGCTGGTGCGGCAGCAACCTTCTCCGCACGAAAGTCCTGCATAAGCGACGTTAGCTGAGACTGCATGTCTTGCAGTAAAGACCACTTAGGGTCTACAGGAGCAGGTGCGGCGACAGACGGTGTAACTGTCTGAAGCGGTACCGCTTTGCCTCTCTTAGGAGGTGAGCAATCATCGGATGACTGCAGCGAGTCCGAACTGACCCAGTGGCTACAGCTGGGCCGTTGGACTTGTGCGGAAGGGACCGACTTGCGTTTTAACGGTCGTGAGACCTTGGTCCATGGTTTCTTGCGAGAAACACCTTCCAAAGACGAGGTATAAATGGGCTCTCTCGTCTTTGTTAGGCAGGGGCGATCTTGGGTAGATACGCCCGATACCACGGAGGGAACGTCTGTTCGCTGATTAAAGCCTCTCGAACCCATTTGTCGTATGACATTGCTTCTCCCCTGGACTTGGGAGCTTGCAAGAGGTCCCGGACTAGGAGGACGACAGGCACGAACAGACGAACCCTCAAGCGCAACACTATCCACAACACTATCACTCACTTTAACACTTCCCACTGCACTTTCACACTTCAGCTCCTTCACATCCGCCATGAGCTGATTACGGTCACTAGCCAGGGACTCAACTCTCTCACCCAGAGCTTGGATGGCACGCATCATATCAGCCATCGAAGGTTCCTGAGTGCCAGAAGGGGGATTAGGAGCAACCACTACAGGGGAAGGAATAGGTTGTGGGGCATGAGAAGAGGAAATGTCAATAGAACGAGAGGAACTTCTCCTAACTCTATCTCTCTCTAGCCTACGTGTATACTTTTGGAATTTGATAAAATCGAATTCCGAAAGCCCAACGTACTCCTCACATCGATCTTCCAATTGACAGGTTTTATCCCGACAATTGGAACAAACAGTGTGAGGGTCGATAGAGGCCTTCGGAAGACGCCTTGAACAGTCCCTAGCATTGCACTTCCTAAATTTTGGGACTTGTAAAGGGTCAGCCATTTTGAATTGGTCAAAGGGGAATTCAAAAACTATCAAAAAGTCATCAACAAAGAATCCGTAATCAAAAAGAGTTCAAGGATTTGTGAAGAGAAAGTCTGCACAGCGAAAGCTCAAAACTAGAATAATGTACTTCACCAATTAGTTGTGAAAACAAATCCAGTTTAGCAACAGCGAATAAGTACGTCTTGTCGGTAGCACGACAAGAGAGAAAATTGAGTTCTTTGTTTACATTGAGTACTGGGTATCTGGACGACAGATGGCGCTGTTGGGCACACCCGCAACCTGTGTAGCGATCGCTGGCGAATTTTACCTTAGAGTTTTCTGTCGAGCAACAGAGTTGCAGCTATTATAATCACCGGCTAAGTTAAATATTGAAAAAGGGCTTCTTATACACCTTTTGACTCAGTTGTTTTGAGCCTGTAGCCCTATTCGTCAGCGATTTGAGTGGAGGTTGTTTCTTTTGTGACGGAGGTTGATAGGGCGGCGATGTCAGGACCCTGTGGAGGAGGGAGTGCTGGTTGGACTTCCTCCACCTCTCCGCCACCTGCTTGACGTCTTCCCAATCAAAAAGGGAACTCCCCTCAAAAG
This sequence comes from Palaemon carinicauda, assembly GCF_036898095.1. Classification (NCBI taxonomy): domain Eukaryota; kingdom Metazoa; phylum Arthropoda; class Malacostraca; order Decapoda; family Palaemonidae; genus Palaemon; species Palaemon carinicauda. Next base: position 69,156,985 of record NC_090741.1, on the reverse strand, counting down.
AGGAGTTTCTCAGCCTGGATGCCTCGGCTTGCAGGAGCTGTCGATGGAACCTCTCAATGATCAAGTCTGTCTCTTTAAGATGGTGTTTGGGCACAGGTTAACAACGTGGTGGGAGAGGAACCAGACAAAAGAAAGGTCTCCATCAACCTCCTGATGGACTCATAAGACCAGTCCTCAGATCTGATCAGGTGTCACACAGACCCTAACCAGAGATCCAGCAATAAAGTAGCCTGCAAGGCATACTTTCTCCTGGTTGATGATCTCTAAAGCCAAGCAAGAGACTGAGAGCCTTGACAATCTCTCCGAGGAAACAACCCTTGTGAGAGCCTCTATGGAGTGATCTAGAGGTAACGCCAGAAGAGACTCATAGATCACTTCATAATATTTCCTCTGCTGCACAAACAGTAGTAGGAGGAGCTTAGAAGAGGAGCCTGCTCAGATGGAGCTACAGGAGCCTGTAGCCTGAGAAATTACTTTCCTTCTGGCACTCTTCAACCCCTTTGACCAGGTCAAAGCTGCAATGGCCCTAAGGAATCTTTGAGTGCCGGAGACATGGTCCAGGACCATATCTTTTCCACACTGCGGGGCTGCCGATGAGTTTGACAGCCCATTGATGGAACTTTTGCAGGCCAAAACCTCTGCTAAAAGGCATGCTCAGACTCATTCTGTTCCGCTTCCGTGAGCTTATGGGTAGCAGTTCGAGGCAAAAGGTTGTCCTCATAACATAGTTGCTTATCCACCTCCCAGCTCTCATCCACAAGAGTCCAGGGTGGGTCAAAGTCGTCAAGGTAGGCCGTTGACATGGCATCTCTTGCACACATTCTAGAAAGTGACTTCTCTAGGCCTCTCTTGCTGAGGTGCGGAGCTCTTGCCGATAATTTAGGGATGGTAAACAAGTCTTTCGGCTCCCTCTGCTGAGGCAGGTATTCTTCCAGGAGAAAAGGCCTTGAGACAGTCTCTTTCATGAGAGGACGTTGGTCCTCTCCGGAGGGAGGAATCAGGCTGGGAGAGATGGCGTAATTTTACGTTTCTCTTTTTACCTTACCAGTGCCACACGCACCTGCAAGGGACTCCCAGACTTCTCTATGACTTTCCTCCCAATGCCTCTTCCGGGGGGAGAGAGGTTTCTCCTTAGGAGAAGGTCCTGCGAGGGATGAACCTTCGGAACTCCTCCTAGGGTCTGAAGGAGGAGGAACTAGGAAGGAGAGAAGCCACTGGGGAAATCCTCGGCATCCCACCAACTAATTACGTACTGGGAAGGGCACCGTGGCTGCCTTCCGCACTATAATAAATATTGCGCTCAGCCAGGGGGGTTGCCTACCACCTGTGGAGCTGAGAAGAGAATCCCTTGGGCAACTAGGTGCCCTAGGTCTGGGAACCTAAAAAGAAAGGTGGTTAATCACCTTACCTGCAGGTAAAAGTGACACCAGTCTAACCACCACTTGTTTTGCCGGCTGCTGGTTGCCCGAAGCACTGCTCTACTTCGGTGCCTTTCTTTGGTCGTTTACCCTGAGTCCGACGAGACTCGTGAAGGAAATCGTCACCACGTTGCTAATGTGAGGCAAGCTGATCTCCCGGTGTGAGACGATCCCTAGGGGACAGGCTCAGAATTGGAGAAGTTGGTCTCAGGGACTGATGCAAAGATTGACAGTAAGGAGACGAAGAGCGACAAGGTAGTGAGAGCCGCCTTAGCGAACGCCTAGAAGGCAATTTTGACAGGAAGACTTACAAACTTTCGATGAGAGACGGTGGCGCGTAACGGATGAGCGTCGGGGAGGGAGAAAGTGACGCTCACGTGACTGGCGAGACTGTTCTTCGTCTCGCCTAGAATGAGGGTCTCACTGTAGAAAGAGACGATCACTTGTCGCCTGGTCTCAGCAAGACAGACACAGATGGGGGGGATTCATCTAGGGGGCGGACGTAAAGGTACCACAGGAGCAGCCCTCAGGTCCAGGACAGGTACGCATGAAGCCAGAGAGAAGAAAACACACACGCTCTTTAAAGAGAAAGAAAATTAAAGAATTAATTGTAACAATCAAATGTCAGGTCAGTTTAAGGTGGGAGAGAGCTAACGTCCACACTCTACCCGAGCCAGAAGCAATGTGGGTGCTCAGCCAAGGTGTGCGAGTGAGTGGGGTAACCGGCTACCCACCACCCCTCCCGCTAACTAGCGGTTGGGGTAGTTATCCCTCGCTAAAATCTTACAGCTCATTTTTCAGCTATGCCGAACGTAATACTGCATCCCCTATAAATAGCGAAGGTTTGTATAAAGTAATGGAACATAGAAATTTTCAAAGTTTTACAGCTAGTTCAAAAGGAATGAATACGGAAGAGAGAGAAGATACATTTGCACTTGACCATAGGCAAAACTAGGTGAGCGTTTGAGCTGGAAGGTTGGTCTATTCCTCACTCTGCATGAAAGTTTTATGGCTAAATCCAGCTCACGCTGAAACATATCCATAGTAAATAATGAAGGTTTGTATTTGTTGGAACAATATGAAAGTGTGTAAGGATATGATACTCTAGATCAGGTTATATGGGGGATATCTTAGGTTAGATATACTGTATCCACTTAGTTTCCTTCTACTAATGTTTGAATAGTGACACAACTTTCTACAAACTCTTCCTAATATTTACCCAAGTATCTCTGAATGGCAGACTGGGAAAGGAATACCAGGAACTCTTTTGATGGGTTATTAGGCTACTGTACAATATATATCTTGATTTCAAGCAGAACAGGAATACACAATACAAGAAAAGTTTGAGTGCTGATCATTTTGGCATATCTCTCTGTATGATTAATGAGTGCTGGGGGAAAATAACTTGTCTTTCAACTAAAATGTGTACACTAGTACAACTGCCTAAGTCCCTTGTTTACTTCTGGGAGACTGATTATGGGTTACAGCACACACGTTATTTATGATCACTTTTCAGCTTTTTGTACGACATAATCAATAGCTGTCTGTTTTAACTTATTTGGAGCTTTTAAATTCCAGCATGACTGCTGTTACCAGAAGATGTCTCCCAAAGAAGAGTTCAATCAATATTGGTAATCTAATGTAATTTCATCTATTGTATTTTGGTAATTAAATTTATTTATACCATTCTCTATTCACCACACAGCTGAGGTTGTTCATCTAAAGGTAACAAACATCACTGGAATATTGAACCACATTATTTGTGTGCAGGGAGCATTCATTAACTCTTACCAGTTTTATATGTTCTTCCCAAGAATGTTAACTTGCGAGCCAATCAATTCATGTCGGAGTAAATGCTATTTGAAGGACGTGACATAAATTATAGGTAATTATGATACTGTACTTTACTTTCACACCAAATATGTGAAGCAAATTTTTTTTTTTTTCCAACTGGTTATCTTGTGTAATTCATCCATTTCTGACCATTAAAAGTTTTTGGTGTTCCCCCATCCCAGAACCCGAGTTTCTCACCAGGATCTTCCAAAATTATAAATTTTAAATGGGGATGGGAAAACTAAGAAATGGATAGTTTGTGCTAATATTCATGGTCGGAAATGGATGTAACACAGAGTGTACGCAGTTGGTTGGAAATAGAGGTAAAATTTCTTTTTGCTTCTCAAATAGATTTTCTTTATGGGGTAAACGTTTAACTTGGTCTGGTACATGATATTCTGAAACTAGTTTTACGATTTATGAAATATTATTATAGAGTGTTACCTTATCAGGAGTGAAGGTAGTTGGGAAGCTAACACAGGCTGGAAACTTCGTCTTAGGATAAACTAAGGAAACGGTTATCTAAGGGAGAGTCACAGAAGGGCATGGCCCCCTGGTAGCTAAGTAGGTAAGGATACGGCTCCTACGTTAGGTTAGGTGGTGTTCTTGTGTTAGTCCCTCCTTAAAAATTTGTTTTTTTCACTCATAACTCTTGGAATTTCAAAACGTCTGAAATTCGATAAATATTGGTTCGCCCATTATTTCCATTAGAACAGTTCTAAGTACCTATATATTAGTCAGGAGACAAGTGATTGGAATCGGAATCGAGAATTGAAAATATCTGAAATTGGTAAAATTATAGATATGAACGGAACAACAATTTAAGCAGATAAAAAGTTATTCCTATAGTAAATATTGTGCTTACACTGAATTTGACCATTTCAACGGCAAATAAACCAAAAACATGTCAGACCATCTAAGAACGGGGAAATTTTTTTAGAAAACTAATGAATTTTGCTCCGCCATGCGCTCACTTCCCTTGCGGAAAAAGAAAAACATCAAGCCCTTATGTTCTAGCAAGCGGTACATGCAGAGCTGCGCATGCTAACCCTATTGATTATATCTTAGATAACTGTTTCATTTGCAGTTAAAATAAGTGTCATTTTCAAAGAAAACGGGCATTTTTCTGTATGAAACACCTGTTTTTCAGTAGGAAAGCTTTTTCTGTCCAAAACTATAAAGAAACCCCGAAATTTTTCTGGTATCGGAATCGAAGAATTTTTATTGTATTTCCGAATCTGAAAACGATTATTTGGAATTTGTGGGTGTAAGTATGATAGTGGCCACATGTATGTACTATTATGGCTAACTTAGAATACGGCAGTGTACGGGGGTTGCAGGGGGGCGTTAGCCAGCCCCACGTTAGGTATGCAAGTAAGGACACGGGTTGTAGATTGGGTTAGGAGGGAAAGTTTAGGTTAGTTTATGTCTATTTTTAATTAACGCATGAGGAGCTGGCCGCTGATATACAAAGGCTCGGGAGTTTGTATGCTTGCATGTTGAATTTCTATTACTTTTCCCATCTGTAATTATAATAAAAGCAAATAGCCTTAACTTTGCCTACATAAGGGCATGGAAAGTATTGCGTCACTGTTAGCGTCTGCGGTCCGTAGGTGGCTTTCAGTAAACTTAAAACAAATCAGAATGATTTAGTAAACTTACCTCATTAGATATCTGCTACCAATAATAGATTTAAAGTTGATAATATCAGATATTTAGATAAGCATGTCTAGTTATCGTTAGAAGACGACAGGTTTGTTTTTGTTGACAATATAGGTTCCTGCAGTGTTGCCAACTGTGATAGATTGAGGTCCGAGACTTGCGGGCTGCCTATTATTATTATTATTACAATCCAAGCTACAACCCTAGTTGGAAAAGCAAGATGCTATAAGCCCGGGGGCTCCAACAGGGAAAAATAGCCCAGTGAGGGAAGGAAATAAGGAAATAAATAAATGAAGAGAACAAATTAACAATAAATCATTCTAAAATAAGAAACAACGTCAAAACAGACATGTCATATATAAACTATCAACAACATCAAAAACAAATATGTCATAAATAAACTATAAAAAGACTCATGTCCGCCTGGTCAACAAAAAAGCATTTGCTCCAACTTTGAACTTTTGAAGTTCTACTGATTCAACCACCCGATTAGGAAGATCATTCCACAACTTGGTCACAGCTGGAATAAAACTTCTAAAGTACTGCGTAGTATTGAGCCTCGTGATGGAGAAGGCCTGGCTATTAGAATTAACTGTCTGCCTAAGGCAAGAGCCCGTCTTACACAATTGTGTATTGTCTTTGCACAATGGTAAGGCAATCTGACACACACAGGTCTGAGATGCGCTAGTAAGAGTTTTCTCCCAGTATATGGATTTTGGTGATGATATACTTCGCACAAAAGATGAACGAAAAACAATAAAGTCAGTTGCAACAATGCAATTATTACAAATGTTGGATACGGGAATGTTATACAAATGGTAGTTGATTTACAGTACAATCAGGTACAATTATTGCCTAATAAACTTTCTTAACTACGGACTTGAAGAATATACTTTATCAGAATTTGTAATGATAAATAAACGAGTGATATATTATGTAAAACTACTGTAAATGTTACAATTCTAGTAGCCTCAAAATCAAGCACAAAACCTATTAGATTTGCGCTAGAAAATGCGCTATGCACAAAATACAAAATCTGTGCGCTGTTTATGATGCCAATCACTAGAACTAGAGTATTTCGCGCTAAGTTGGCAACACTGGGTTCCTGAATGTTCTATCAGATATCTCACGAAAGGTTCAGGTTCAGGTTCTGGGCTGGTTTGCCATTCGTAAGATAATTATCGTACATGTACGATTATTTTGGGTCCGGTACGATGTACGATACATACTTTGGGTATGTATAATGTATGTGTGTGTGTTTGATTAAGAAATTATGCTAAAATACCTTGAAATAAGCTATGTATGTTACTCCTTAATAATCTCGTTCAAAGTGTGTACGATAATTTTGGTTTAAAAAACGACAATTTTAAGGTCCATGTATGATAATCCAGTGGAAATAATCTGGTTCCTTCCTGGTTCCTGGTTCCTTATTGGTCACTCCGCAAAATAAGTTTGCGGGCACTCTATCTCTTTATAGATAGGTGCAAAGCTTCTTTAAGCTTATTCTTATTATTAAGTTTATATCATCTGTGCCTTAAATAAATTAATATTATAATGAGGTTCACAATCTTTACTTTTATTCCCTTCTACTTTGAAATTGGATAGGATAACACCTTGCTATCATCAGTTTTGGCAACCTGTTGTGGTAATCAGTTTGGGCTTCCTAAACTCTTCTTTTATATTCATTGCATTATCTATAAATGCAGCCAGATCCCTGCTAGGATTTTTCAGCATACCTAAACTTATTTCTACATTCTTTAGCTGTTCTAACTTTGGGCATAAAAATAAATGTTCGGTGGTGTCTTCTCACGGGTTCAGGTTCAGGTTCTGGGGTGAGGCATAGCCTTTACAACGGCGCCTCTGTGTCTTTTAGTTTTGTGTGTTCCTTATTTTCACTAGTTTTTCTCTTTTCATCCACATTTGTTGTAGTATATTTTTCTTATTTTCAATATTTTCTTCACAAAAAAGGAATTTTCCAACTGTTTGTGCACTATCTTCTTCGTATGGTTGTTGAAGCTCGATTGCTTTTATTCTTATATCACTAAACTGTGGACAATATAATATAAAGTGGTTAGCATTTTCTTCTACATCACAGAATACACAGTTTATATTTCCATCTTGGTGTCTGTTTCTTATATTCAAGCCCAATGAGTTTGTCCTTGCTCTAAATATTGACGAAAATGTATTGTCATACACTTCCTCCTCCTTGATTTCACTTTTCCAGTTTTTATACAAAATTAAACTCTCCTTACATTCCATTTCACTCTTCCATTTGCTTGTGTCTCATTCTCTTGTTCTCTTCTTTATGTCCTCTTTCGTACATCTCTTGACTTCTCTCATCGCCATCCCAACTTCTCTCATGGTTCCTGGTTCCTTATTGCTCACTCCGCAAAATAAGTTTGCTGACACTCTATCTCTTTATAGATAGGTGCAAAGCTTCTAAGCTTATTCTTATTATTAAGTTTGTATCATCTGTGCCTTAAATAAATGAATATCATAATGAGGTTCACAATCTTTACTTTTATTCCCTTCTACTTTGAAATTGGATAGGATAACACCTTGCTATCATCAGTTTTGGCAACCTGTTGTGGTAATCAGTTTGGGCTTCTTAAACTCTTCTTTTATATTCATTGCCCTATCTATAAATGCAGCCAGATCCCTGCTAGGATTTTTTAGCATGCCTAAACTTATTTCTACATTCTTTAGCTGTTCTAACTTTGGGCATAAAAATAAATGTTCGGTGGTGTCTTCTTCCTCTTTGCATAAATCACACAAATTGTCATCATATTTTCCCCTGAAATTTGCTTTTAAGTTGAGCATATTTAATCTTGCTTTCATCACAAGGGATGCCTTATCCAGATACATTTCTCTGATATAAGGCATAGGGCCATTTCCTTTAATAAATCTTAATTTTTTTCATTATTTTCTTTTTTTTCTTCAATAGTTTCTTCTATTTTTTCTATAATTCTTTTCTTGATTTCTTTTTTCAGGGTCCTTTTCCCCCAACTTCTTATTTCTTCCACTTCCATCCCATATTTACTGCAGATTTCTTCTACGCTCTTGCTCCAGCACTTCCCATACGGGTTCTTCAACTGATCCTCAATTATCTCTCTTACTAATCTTTTTTCCTCGGAGTTTATGATGTTATGGAAGAGCATTAACTTCTTATATTCTATTCTGCAGGACACCGGCCATATTCCTGTTTCTGCAAGTATGCCCCAATATGGAGTACTCGCAGGTAGTTCATACATATTTCTTATTATCTTGTATTGGAGGTTTTCCAGATCTTTCATATTTTTGTCCCTAATTATACTCCAGGTCTCCACGTTGGCAAATATCGTTGGTACAACTACTGTTTCATATATTTTTTTTCTGACTTCCAATGCCATCTTTCCAACTTTTCTCGTATCCCCATATTTTCTTATTTCTTAGATAAGCAGAATTAGTAGTTCGAAAAATTTCTTTCTAACGGCCCCTCGTTTCCAGTACACATGTACTTGTTCGTATTTTATCATAGCAGGATTCCTAAGTTCTTTATTTACTTGTTTTATCTGATGGTTAATTATTGAAAAAAATCAAATATATTTCCACGATAAGGTCTTTAAGCCATATTCTATTATATCTTTCAGATCAGAATGTATGCTTAAAATTACCAAGATAGTTGGCAAATTTTCTTTAATAAACAATTCTTCTTCGCTCAAAGGGGTTAACTACGGCTATGTAATGGTTCAGTGGCTACTTTTCTTGGTAAGGGTAGAAGAGACTTTTTTAGCTATGGTAGGCAGCTCCTGTATGAGAAGGGCACTTCATAATAAACCATTGTTCTATAGCCTTGGGTAGTGTCATAGCCTCTGTACCATGGTCTTCCACTGTCTCGGGTCAGAGTTCTATTGCTTGACAGTACACTTGGGTACACTATTCTATCGTGTTTCTCTCCCTCTTGTTTTTTTTTTCTTTTTTTTAAGTTTTATGGTTTATATATGAAATATCCAATTTAATGTTATTGTCCTTCTTTAAAATATTTCATATTGATTGTTCATTACTTCTCTTGTAATTTATTTATTTCCTTTCCTCACTGGACCATTTTCCCCTGTTAGAGCCATTGGGCTTATAATATATTGCTTTTCAAACTAGTGTTGTAGCTTAGCTTATAATCATCATCACCATCATCATCATCATCTCCTCCGCCTACGCTTATTGACGCAAAGGGCCTCGGTTAGATTTCGCCAGTTGTCTCTATCTTGAGCTTTTAATTCAACACTTCTCCATTCATCAGCTCCTACTTCACGCTTCATAGTCCTCAGCCATATAGACCTGGGTCTTCCAACTCTTCTAGTCCCTCGTGGAGCCCAGCTGAACGTTTAATGAACTAATCTCTCTTAAGGAGTGTTAAAAGCATGTCTAAACCATCTTCATAATAATAATAATAATAATAATAATAATAATAATAATAATAATAATAATAATAATAATAATAATAATAATAATGAATGCTTTCAAGAGGAAACTGAATACTTTCTTATTCTGTGAGTCATTTGACAGTGATGATTTGAAAGCAAATGAGCAATACGTGATAGGAACTGTTGAATACTTGGAACGAACAAGATAAAATGACTGTGCAGGTCCTGTCGAGAGTAGGGTTCCCCTGCTGTAAAGAACTGTAAAACAGCCGTCAAAGTAAAACAAAAATTGATAAAGTAAAGAATGGGTGACAGTTTAACAAAAAACCAAATGAAAGTAAAAGCGAATGTATGGTAGTAAGGAAGAAAACAACTTAGACAATTTAGGTGACATCCAAAGAAATATCAATAACAACCTTGTCCAGAAATCTAGAATAGTTCATCACCTAGGTCTATTACTAGACTGTAATTTTGTCTGTGTTACAATAGAGGATTTTGAAATAAATATCGATAACAACCTTGTCCGGAAATCTAGATTAGTTCATCACCTAGATCTATTACTAGTCTGTAATTTGGTCTGTTACAATAGAGGATTTTGAAATAAATATCGATAACAACCTTGTCCGGAAATCTAGATTAGTTCATCACCTAGGTCTATTACTAGTCTGTAATTTTGTCTGTTACAATAGAGGATTTTGAAATAAATATCGATAACAACCTTGTCCGGAAATCTAGATTAGTTCATCACCTAGGTCTATTACTAGTCTGTAATTTTGTCTGTGTTACAATAGAGGATTTTGTAATAATCAATGGATATCGCCTTAGAAATGTTTTTTTTTTTTTTTTAAAGAAGTATCTAGGTGAATATTCTATAATAAAAGTTGTGATTAATGTGCTTTCACCAGGATTGACTATTGTAACTCCGTCTATTACAATCTACCATGAGTGGGGCTTAAGAAATTACAAACCATAGTAAACAGAGGAGCCAGACTGATAAATGTTGTCCTACCCCGAGAAAGGATTAGGCCTATACTAATTAAAAAAACACTTCCTGTGTGCATATGAGAGTTCAAAATAAGTGCAACTTGTGTGTATACAAAGAAAATGAGAGGAGAGGGAAACGTATTTTGATTTTGTGTGTGTGTGTGAGAGAGAGAGAGAGAGAGAGAGAGAGAGAGAGAGAGAGAGAGAGAGAGAGAGAGAGAGAGAGAGAGAGAGAGAGAGAGAGAGAGAGAATTATAAGTCTGAAGAAATTGAACTGATGATTGTAAAACAAAAGAATCTACTTTGTATTTATCAATTTCTTAGTTTAAAAAATGGATACTGAACGTAAAGTGAATTAGAGAAGTTATAAAGTTTTGGGTAACAAAATAGAGATACAAATGTTAAAGTTTTTTTTTAATGTTGAATCAATAAGAATAAAAAAACTTTAAACTTGAATTTGCAAATGATAAGTTTTTTTATACTAATATTCTTTTAATTGATTTCACCAGTTACACAGACTTTCAATTAAAAGCAGGATTTTGACGCCTTAAATTAATAACGTACAAATATTGCGACTCTGTAGATACAATACAATATCTATTGTGCAACTCAATGAAAGATGATTACAAATAAGTGTGTGTGTGTGTGTGTGTGTGTGTGTGTGTGTGTGTGTGTGTGGAAATAAGAAAGAGGCTCCTGTAGGTCGATTTATTATCATTATTATTATTATTATTATTATTATTATTATTATTATTATTATTATTATTATTATTACAAGCTAAGCTTTAACCCTAGTTGAAAAAAAAAAACAAGATGCTATAAGCCCAAGGGCTCCAATAGTGAGGAAAAGAAACAAGAAAATAAATAAACTACAAGAGAAGTAATAAACAATTAAGATAAAATGTTTTAAGAACAGTGACAGTATTAAAATAAATCTTTCATAAATAAACTAAAAAAAATTAAAAAAATAAAAACCTAGAGAAAGAGAAATTTGATAGAAGAGAGTGCCTGAGTGTACCCTCAAACAAGAGAACTCTAACCCAAGGCAATTAAAGACCACGGTACAGAAGCTATGGCACTACCCAAGAATAGAGAAAAATGGTTGGATTTTAGAGCGTCTTCCTAGAAGAGATGCTCATCATAGCTAAGGAGTCTTTTCTACCTTTACCAAGAGGAAAGTAGCCACTGAACAATTACAGCGCAGCAGTTAACCCCTTGAGTGAAGAAGAATCGTTAGGTAATCGCAGTGTTGTCAGGTGTATGAGAGCAGGGGAGTATGTGGAAAGAATAGGCCAGACTAGTCAGTGTATGTGTAGGCAAAGACAAACTGATCCGTAACCAAAGTGAGGGTTCCAATTAATGTAGTACTGTTGGGCCAGTCAAAGGACCCAATAACTCTCTAGCGGTAGTATCTCAAAGGGTGGATTGATATATATATATATATATATATATATATATATATATATATATATATATATATATATATATATATATATATATGTGTGTGTGTGTGTGTGTGTGTGTGTGTGTGTGTGTGTGTGTGTGTAGAAATTACAAAAACGGACACGTGATGAGCATGATATATGTATTATAGCCACAAAAGGAACCGGGCGTCCAAAATACTTAAAAGAATTCCTATACATTGCGCAGCCAACAAATCGTGTCGACACAAGAATAGTTACAGATGGCTTCAAACTATTGGAACCTAGATATATGTCTACTTTAGGATCAAGAGCCTTTAAATATGGGGCCCCGAGACTATATAATAAGCTCCCACGAAACATTCGAATGATTGAAGACATTAAGGCTTTCAAGAGAAAACTGCAGACTTTCTTATTTCATGAGTCTTTTGGCAGTGACGATTTAACAGTAAATGAACAATATATGATATGAAATGTTAAATACTCTGAACGAACAAAGTAAAACGACAGTGGAGGTCCTGTAGAGAGTGGGGTTCTCCTGCTGTATGGGACCGGAAAAGCAGCCATCAAAGTAAATTTAGTGATTGGCGTTAGTACTTTCGTTCTATTAATGACATCGGCGGACTCCAAGTGAGAATACTTATATAAAGTGATCACAATCATACAGAAGAATGGTGTGTGTGGCAACAAAAAAATGAAAAACAGTTTACAGTAACACAACAGCATTTCATTGAAAACAAAGAAGAAAATAAAACCTACAAGGAAATCAACAATCAGAACAAGCAAGCACAAATGACATGTATGGAGGGCAATTATTGCAAAGGCACCAATCAATGTTCCCTTTTCGGTTATTTAATCATAGATAGGAACAGTTATGAAAGATATCAAAATGTCATTTCTTAAAAACATATGAGAGAGAGAGAGAGAGAGAGAGAGAGAGAGAGAGAGAGAGAGAGAGAGAGAGAGAGAGAGAGAGAGAGAGAGAGAGAGAGAGAGAGAGAGAATTTGACTTGCTCTGGGTTGCTTTACTCTAAGGATTGTTTTCCTGGTCCTGTCGCGCCCACATATCCTGCGCTTTACAGGACCTACAAGTGTTGTTTGTCATATAGCCCAAGGTCTATAGAATACAAGGTCTACCCACCAGCGACCTAAAATTTGTCATCTACTGCGCAGACCATCCATGCGGAGATTAATGACGTCACACCGTACCATGCTCTGATTTACCAGCCTTTGTTTTCCAGTATCTACAGTTAGTTTACAAGGAATCTGGTGTTATTATTCAGTGTGAAGCTCTTCCGCTTCCAAAATTGACTATTTGTTGAGTCCCATTTGCAGAGTGCTTGAATTAATTACTATTGGTTAAAATGCCTCGTTACTGTGCTGTGTATGGGTGTTCTTCTAATAAAGATAAAAGAGATGAAGGAGTAACTCTTCACAGCTTTGCCAAGCACGTGGAAACTAGAAAGCTGTGGATAAATTCGTGCCAAAGGAAGGACCCTTTGAACCCTGATATTGCAATCATGTGTAGTTTACATTTTGAACCTGATGCATTTGAAAGAAACCTGAAATATGAATTGCTTGGAGAGTCAATGCCAAAAAACCAACGACGATTAAAGGAAGGATCAATTCCAACATTATCATTACCTCTATCACAAGGTAAGCTTCAAAACTGAAATACATTGTTGGTAAACGATATGTATTAGATTAAAGAGATGAAAACTAACAATATATTGGTATTTTTTTTGATAAACGCATAAACACTCGATCCAATTAATAATTTTGACAAATATATGGCAATGCATTTATATATCTTTTGTTTTGAAGTGGAGTAGATATTGTAAATGATAAAAGTGAATGCAACTTTTGTTATGTCTATCAGTATCAAAGAAGCAAGTTCCGTATGACTCAGAGATGTCCAGAAATGCCTGTGGGTTGGACTTAGAAAATCAGAATAAAATGATCAAATGCCTGACACAGACAGTAAAATCAATGAAGGTAATTGGAAGTAAAAGACTTTACCCATTCCAAAAAGGAGTGACAGTTTCATGCGAATCTTTGCCCAAATTGTTAGAGATGGTAAAAAATAAATTCAATACATCATATATACCGACATACAGACTGAATCAAGATGGACTGGAACATTTCTTTGCTTGCCTACGACAAATGGGAGCCTTTTATCAGCACCCAACTTCAGTTGCCGTTAAATATCGCATTAGATCTTATCTTTTAGGGAAGGATAAGTATCTCATGGGGTCGAAATGTGATACAGAAACCAAAAGAAAAGTAGATAACTTTACAGTTGGAACCTTTTCTTTTCTCAGTAATGAAACTTCCTCTCAATATAAAGACGACGAATCGCTACAACGTGAGCTAAGTCTCTCCGCGATGATATTTTATTTGCCGGATGAATGTGACGGTGAAGAAAAAGATAATGATGTTACAGAAAGTGTAAGGGATGTTATTAACGAACAGCTGGAGGATGCAATAGCGAAAAGGGGGTCTAGAGTATTTTGCTGGTTTCACTCCCCATAAGTTTCCTAAATACACAAATCTTGGGTCATATGTATCAATGGGAGACAATTCATGGACGAGTATAATTAACAGAGCAGATAATAAACTAGTGAAGCCATCAAAAGAATTTTCTGATCAAATCAAGACTATGGAAAACATGTTCAAATGTTATCATGGGGAAAAAGGTTTAAAACCTGGTAAAGGAACAGTAAAAAAAAATAGCAGCAGAAATTGCAAATGTAGTGGGATTGCCACTAGATTTAGTTACTTATTTTGTTCGTTGTCGGACATTCTTTTGAATAAGAATATTAAATAGGGAAACAACTTCCACAAGGAAAATTATGAATAAAGTTAAAAGGTTGTAAAGTGTAATAATCAGGATTTTTTAAGTTTAAGTTTATTTGTGTAACCATATTTGTATAAATTTTTCTAAATGTATTTTTTAGTAAATAATTAGTGTAAAAT
>NC_090741.1:68994791-69139791 GCF_036898095.1 Palaemon carinicauda | reverse complement strand
ATATATATATATATATATAATTTGCGTGAGTGCGTGTGTATATAAAAGGAGAGAGAGAGAGAAAGAGAGAGAGAGAGAGAGAGAGAGAGAGAGAGAGAGAGAGAGAGAGAGAGAGAGAGAGAGAGAGAGAGAGAGACCTATAGTTATTGATCGAAATATTTCTTTTGTAAATTTCCAGATGCATAAATTATTTTTCCACTAATATTCGGATGTTTTTTTTTTTTTTTTTTCAAATTATCGAAATTTCTATCGAGCTACCCTTTATATTGAACTGAAATCCGTTCGAAGCGTTGCAGACGAATTTAGGCACTACAGAAAAACAAGTTTGGACCGACTGCGGCTTCTGCTTTCCTTCGATGGTCATCTTCGAGAATTCTTTGGAGAGCTTCATCTTCAACGCGACTGAAGAGTCAAAATTCCCAAGAACGCCATTCCTGAAAGGATTCAGGAAGAGGATGGAAAAAATATGTAATGAGAGTTCGAAAACGATTGACTATCAGTAAGGAAACTGGAAGAACAGAGGATGATTTTGGAAAGCGTCGAGAATCCAAGGAAGACTGAAACCCGAATGGAAAGGAGACGTTGTCTGGGGCGAATTTAGCGGAACTTGCGGTCTTCTGAAGACTCCGTGAAAGATTCTGTAAGTCTTCAGGAATTCTTCACAAATATTTCGGTTTTGTATTGAAATTCTTATTGTACTACCCTTTATGTAGCTCCAATGAATAAAATCCTAATTTTAGAAAATAGTCTTTACTTCTCATTTATGTCATCCTATTGTAAATGATTTTAGAAGCCGATTGTAGTAGACATAGGCCTAAAAAAGATAGTTTTGTGATCTGTCGATATCATGAAAAATTGAAAAAATAAATCTTTCGTCTGATCGCGAATCCAGCTCAGAGATCTGTGTTTTGTTCTGAAAGACATTCTCAGATTCTCCGAATACATGCTGAGCTCCAGGATCAGTGTTTAGTTTTGAAGACTTCTCGGAGTCTCCCAGAGTGTCTCCAGATCAAGTTACCATTTTTTTTCAAAATAGGCCAAAAACAAGATGAAGGAAAGGTATTAACAGAAATGGTGAATTTTAACAAAATGTGTTGTTGTAATTATGGAGTAGCTTTGAATACCAAAGTTAATGGATTTGTAATCATTAATCAGGATAACAATGGTTATTCGGGAATTAATTGCGTATGCCGTTATAGTTCCGCTATGGAACGAAACAGGGTCTCTTTGATGAAGCAAAAGAGTAAAAACCCACAATCAGGAATCGTCAATGATTTGGTTGAAAAATTTGAAAAAATGCAGAAAATGGCGGACCAAGAAAGAAGCCATTCACTTGAAAACAGAGGAAAAGTGAGGAAACTTGTTCTGCAATATGAAGAAAAGATTAAAGGCGATGGTCAAATGACAAAGGATAGCAAACTGGATTGTCTTGGAATCAGAAGGAATCCAACAAGGGAGGCCAAAGAAGTGGCCTTAGCTAGAATTGTACGAATTCAAGAATATGAGAATTCCATAAAGGAGAAAGAAATTATCTCCAAGATTAAACGACAGAATGAAAAATCATATGAAGGACCCGTTAATGATATGTATAGGAAACTTGATAAAACTCCTTCATTTGAAAACAAAGGAAAAGTGAGGAAACTTGTTCTGGAATATGAAGAAAAGATTAAATTCGATGTAAAAGAGGAGAGGAATAGCAAACTGGATTGTCTTGCAATCAAAATGAATGCAAAGAGGGAGGCCAAACAAGAGGCCTTAGCTACAATTGTAGGAATTCAAAAAAGAAGTCCACTAGAAAATGACGAAAGGTTAAAGTATCATGTTATGAAATATGAAGAAATGATTAGAAATGACGCAGATCACAATAGAAATCGGGAACAAAAAGATGATCTTAAAGGAAAATCTCAGGACGATAGAAAGTATCTTAGGAGGAAAGCAAAAGATGTAGCCTTAGTTAGAATCAGACAAATTGCAGAGGATGAAATATCACAAGAAAAAAATGACATAGTATATGCTCCTGTTCAGCTACAGGAAGAGACTCTGGAAGATGACAAAAAAGAAAGGAAAAATAAGGTTAAACATGAAGAAATAGAAGAAGGCATCGTAAAAAGGCGTATCCAGTATTTTGAAAATATCATAAGAGGAAATATTAGGGAAGAAGGCCATCTTCTTGAAAATATTATACGAGAAAACAAAAAGGAAAAAGGCGATCTTCGTGGACAATCTGCAGACTTAAGAAAAAATCCTAATAGGAAAGCTAAGGATATTGCTATGGTAAGGATAACACAAATAATACAAGAGGAATTATCAGAAGAAAACACAGAAAATGAAGGCCATCTTCTTAGACAATCTCCAGGCTTGAGAGAGAATCTTAAAAGGAAAAGTGAGAACATTGAAAAGGAACTTCACGACTACCAAGCAGCAAATAGCTCAGGAACACAAGGAGATTCTGCTTGTAATAGTGATGATTATGAAGAAATTATAAAGATAAAGGTAATGGGACGGAACCAAACAGCTGATCTTAGGAGGAAAGCTAAAGACAGAGCCTTTTTAAAGATTAGACAAATTGCAATGGAGGAGGTCATTCCAGAAAAGAGAGGCATAGTATATGCCCTTGTTGAGCTATGGGAAAAGGCTCTGAAAGATGAGAAAATAGAAAAGGTAAAGAAGGTTATTCATGAAGTCAAAGAAAAAGGCAATGTCAAGAGGCATATCCACAATTTTGAAAATGTCATACGACGAAACTTAAAAGAAGGCGATCTACGTGGACAACCTTGGGACTTCAGAAACCATCTTAGGAGGACCACTAAAGATAAGGCCTTGGCCCACATAAGAAAATTAGTACAAGAGGAAATGGCGCCTGAGAAAACAGGCCTAGTTCATCATCTTACTGAACTCTATGAAAATGCACTGAAAGAAGACAAAATGGAAAACAAAAATGAATATCATAAGGCAATAAAAAGCCAAATAGAAAACCTTATCCAGTATTTTGAAAATATGTTACGAGCGAAAACAGAAAATGAAGGCCATCTTCTTGGGCAATCTCCAGACTTGAGAGAGAATCTTAAAAGGAAAAGTGAGAACATTGAAAAGGAACTTCAAGACTACCCAGAAGCAAATAGCTCAGGAACACAAGGAGATTCTGCTAGTAATTGTGAAGATTATGAAGAAATTATAAAGGTTAAGGCAATGGGACGAAAACAAACAGCTGATCTTAGGAGGAAAGCAAACGACAGAGCCTTTTTAAAGATTAGACGAATTGCAATGGAGGAGGTCTTTCCAGAAAACAGAGGCTTAGTATACGCTCTTGTTCAAATATGGGAAAAGGCTCTGAAAGATGAGAAAATAGAAAAGATAAAGAAGGTTATTCATGAAGTAATAGAAAAAGGCAATGTGAAGAGGCATATCCAGAATTTTGAAAATGTCATACGAGCAAACTTAAAAGAAGGCCATCTTCGTGGACAACCTCGGGACTTCAGAAACCATCTTAGGAGGACCACTAAAGATAAGGCCTTGGCCCACATAAGAAAAGTATTACAACAGGAAATGGCACCTGAGAAAACAGGCCTAGTTCATCATCATACTGAACTCTATGAAAATGCACTGAAAGGAGACAAAATGGAAAAGAAAAATGAATATCATAAGGCAATAAAAAGCCAAATATTAGAAAACCTTATCCAGTATTTTGAAAATATGTTACAAGAAAACACAGAAAATGAAGGCCATCTTCTTGGGCAATCTCCAGACTTGAGAGAGAATCTTAAAAGGAAAAGTGAGAACATTGAAAAGGAACTTCAAGACTACCCAGAAGCAAATAGCTCAGGAACACAAGGAGATTCTACTAGTAATTGTAAAGCTTATGAAGAAATTATAAAGGTTAAGGCAATGGGACGCAAACAAAAAGCTAAGATTAGAAATATCTTACAAGATGTTATCAAAGAAGAGAACTTTGAAGAGTAAATATGATTTTGTTTAATAGTAGAAATGAAAAAGCAAAATCTAAAAGTATACAATAAGAAACCATTCTGTTGGCGTAACCTAGAGCATGTGCACTGCAGAGGGAAAAAGATGAGCTTCTTCTAGTATGCAACGGTTCCATGATGGAGTGGTACAGGCCTTTGTCATGTGAACATATGGTCGGATTTCTAGATCTATTCTTCCGGATGTCAACCTTATGGTTGCTCTGTTGGAATAATCTAGAAGACTGGCCCTGCAGAGGGAAAAAGCTTAGCTTTTTCTAGTATGCAGTCATATCCTCAAAGGGTGCCTAAAGAAATTTTGTTGGATTTAAAACTACATTTCATGAGTGAGTTATGATTGGAAAAAGATGGCCAAGTATATAATAGATGTTAATAAGAGAATTCTTCCTACAATTACATAGAAAAAAAATTAGAAAAAAAAATCTAAAAAAAAAACTACTTGTGAATGAAAAAAGAATTGCGTTCCAGAATAGAAGGAGTTCAACTAGAGTACAACAAAGACACAATTCTGTTGGAGTAACCTAGAGGATGTGCACTGCAGAGAGAAAAAGATGAGCTTCTTCCGGTATGCAACAGTTCCATGATGGAGTGGTACAAGCCTTCGTCATATGAACAAATGGTCGGATTTCTAGATCTATTCTTCCGGATGTCAACCTTATGGTTGCTCTGTTGGAATAATCTAGAAGACTGGCCCTGCAGAGGGTAAAACCTTAGCTTTTTCTAGTATGCAGTCATATCCTCAAAGGGTCCCTCAAGAAATTTTGTTGGATTCAGAACTACATTTCATGATTGAGTTATGATTGGAGATGGCCAAGTATATAATAAATGTTTATGAGAGAATTCTTCCTAGAATTACAAAAAAAACTACATGGGAATGAAAGAAGGATAAAAAAAGCTGAGGTTCTTCTAGTAAGCTATGTGGGAAAAGATGTACACAAAGAAGACTAGCTCTGTAGATAAAAGAGGCTGAGCTATGTTCCTTGATGAGGAGGTATAAATTCTTTGTCAAGTGAACATAAGGGTTGGTACTGGCCCTGTAGATAGAAGAAGCTGAGGTTCTTCTACTATACTATGTTCCTTGATGAAGAGGTACAAATTCTTTGTCATCTGAACATAAGGGTTGGTACTGGCCCTGTAGATAGAAGAAGTTAAGGTTCTTCTACTATGCTGTGTTCCTTGATGAAGAGGTATAAATTCTTTGTCATGTGAACATAAGGGTTGGTATTGGCTCTGTAGATAGAAGCTGAGGGTCTTCTAGTATGCTATGTTCCTTGATGAAGAGGTACAAATTCTTTGTCATGTGAACATAAGGGTTGGTATTGGCTCTGTAGATAGAAGAAGCTGAGGGTCTTCTAGTATGCTATGTTCCTTGATGAAGAGGTACAAATTCTTTGTCATGTGAACATAAGGGTTGGTACTGGCTCTGTAGATAGAAGCTGAGGGTCTTCTAGTATGCTATGTTCCTTGATGAAGAGGTACAAATTCTTTGTCATCTGAACATAAGGGTTGGTACTGGCCCTGTAGATAGAAGAAGCTGAGATTCTTCTACTATGCTATGTTCCTTGAAGAAGAGGTATAAATTCTTTGTCATCTGAACATAAGGGTTGGTACTGGCCCTGTAGATAGAAGAAGCTGAGGTTCTTCTACTATGCTATGTTCCTTGATGAAGAGGTACAAATTCTTTGTCATGTGAACATAAGGGTTGGTACTGGCCCTGTAGATAGAAGAAGCTGAGGTTCTTCTACTATGCTATGTTCCTTGATGAAGAGTTACAAATTCTTTGTCATGTGAACATAAGGGTTGGTACTGGCCCTGTAGATAGAAGAAGCTGAGGTTCTTCTACTATACTATGTTCCTTGATGAAGAGGTATAAATTCTTTGTCATGTGAACATAAGGGTTGGTATTGGCTCTGTAGATAGAAGCTGAGGGTCTTCTAGTATGCTATGTTCCTTGATGAAGAGGTACAAATTCTTTGTCATGTGAACATAAGGGTTGGTATTGGCTCTGTAGATAGAAGAAGCTGAGGGTCTTCTAGTATGCTATGTTCCTTGATGAAGAGGTACAAATTCTTTGTCATGTGAACATAAGGGTTGGTACTGGCTCTGTAGATAGAAGCTGAGGGTCTTCTAGTATGCTATGTTCCTTGATGAAGAGGTACAAATTCTTTGTCATCTGAACATAAGGGTTGGTACTGGCCCTGTAGATAGAAGAAGCTGAGATTCTTCTACTATGCTATGTTCCTTGAAGAAGAGGTACAAATTCTTTGTCATCTGAACATAAGGGTTGGTACTGGCCATGTAGATAGAAGAAGCTGAGGTTCTTCTACTATGCTATGTTCCTTGATGAAGAGGTACAAATTCTTTGTCATCTGAACATAAGGGTTGGTACTGGCCATGTAGATAGAAGAAGCTGAGGTTCTTCTACTATACTATGTTCCTTGATGAAGAGGTACAAATTCTTTGTCATCTGAACATAAGGGTTGGTACTGGCTCTGTAGATAGAAGCTGAGGGTCTTCTAGTATGCTATGTTCCTTGATGAGGAGGTACAAATTCTTTGTCATCTGAACATAAGGGTTGGTACTGGCCATGTAGATAGAAGAAGCTGAGGTTCTTCTACTATGCTATGTTCCTTGATGAAGAGGTACAAATTCTTTGTCATGTGAACATAAGGGTTGGTACTGGCTCTGTAGATAGAAGCTGAGGGTCTTCTAGTATGCTATGTTCCTTGATGAAGAGGTACAAATTCTTTGTCATCTGAACATAAGGGTTGGTACTGGCCATGTAGATAGAAGAAGCTGAGGTTCTTCTACTATGCTATGTTCCTTGATAAAGAGGTACAAATTCTTTGTCATGTGAACATAAGGGTTGGTACTGGCCCTGTAGATAGAAGAAGCTGAGGTTCTTCTACTACGCTATGTTCCTTGATGAAGAGGTACAAATTCTTTGTCATCTGAACATAAGGGTTGGTACTGGCCCTGTAGATAGAAGAAGCTGAGGTTCTTCTACTACGCTATGTTCCTTGATGAAGAGGTACAAATTCTTTGTCATCTGAACATAAGGGTTGGTACTGGCCCTGTAGATAGAAGAAGCTGAGGTTCTTCTACTATGCTATGTTACTTGATGAAGAGGTACAAATTCTTTGTCATCTGAACATAAGGGTTAGTACTGGCCCTGTAGATAGAAGAAGCTGAGGTTCTTCTACTATG
The DNA here is from genome assembly GCF_036898095.1 of Palaemon carinicauda. NCBI lineage: Eukaryota > Metazoa > Arthropoda > Malacostraca > Decapoda > Palaemonidae > Palaemon > Palaemon carinicauda. Next base: position 69,132,604 of record NC_090741.1, on the reverse strand, counting down.
CTATGTTCCTTGATGAAGAGGTACAAATTCTTTGTCATCTGAACATAAGGGTTGGTACTGGCCCTGTAGATAGAAGAAGCTGAGGTTCTTCTACTATGCTATGTTCCTTGATGAAGAGGTATAAATTCTTTGTCATGTGAACATAAGGGTTGGTACTGGCCCTGTAGATAGAAGAAGCTGAGGTTCTTCTACTACGCTATGTTCCTTGATGAAGAGGTATAAATTCTTTGTCATGTGAACATAAGGGTTGGTACTGGCCCTGTAGATAGAAGAAGCTGAGGTTCTTCTACTATGCTATGTTCCTTGATGAAGAGGTACAAATTCTTTGTCATGTCAACATAAGGGTTGGTACTGGCCCTGTAGATAGAAGAAGCTGAGGTTCTTCTACTACGCTTTGTTCCTTGATGAAGAGGTATAAATTCTTTGTCATGTGAACATAAGGGTTGGTACTGGCCCTGTAGATAGAAGAAGCTGAGGTTCTTCTACTACGCTATGTTCCTTGATGAAGAGGTACAAATTCTTTGTCATGTGAACATAAGGGTTAGTACTGGCCCTGTAGATAGAAGAAGCTGAGGTTCTTCTACTACGCTATGTTCCTTGATGAAGAGGTACAAATTCTTTGTCATCTGAACATAAGGGTTGGTACTGGCCCTGTAGATAGAAGAAGCTGAGGTTCTTCTACTACGCTATGTTCCTTGATGAAGAGGTATAAATTCTTTGTCATGTGAACATAAGGGTTGGTATTGGCTCTGTAGATAGAAGCTGAGGGTCTTCTAGTATGCTATGTTCCTTGATGAAGAGGTACAAATTCTTTGTCATGTCAACATAAGGGTTGGTACTGGCCCTGTAGATAGAAGAAGCTGAGGTTCTTCTACTATGCTATGTTCCTTGATGAAGAGGTACAAATTCTTTGTCATGTCAACATAAGGGTTGGTACTGGCTCTGTAGATAGAAGAAGCTGAGGTTCTTCTACTATGCTATGTTCCTTGATGAAGAGGTATAAATTCTTTGTCATGTGAACATAAGGGTTGGTACTGGCCCTGTAGATAGAAGAAGCTAAGGTTCTTCTACTATGCTATGTTCCTTGATGAAGAGGTATAAATTCTTTGTCATGTGAACATAAGGGTTGGTACTGGCCCTGTAGATAGAAGAAGCTGAGGTTCTTCTACTACGCTATGTTCCTTGATGAAGAGGTACAAATTCTTTGTCATCTGAACATAAGGGTTGGTACTGGCCCTGTAGATAGAAGAAGCTGAGGTTCTTCTACTACGCTATGTTCCTTGATGAAGAGGTATAAATTCTTTGTCATGTGAACATAAGGGTTGGTACTGGCCCTGTAGATAGAAGAAGCTGAGGTTCTTCTACTATGCTATGTTCCTTGATGAAGAGGTACAAATTCTTTGTCATGTGAACATAAGGGTTGGTACTGGCCCTGTAGATAGAAGAAGCTGAGGTTCTTCTACTATGCTATGTTCCTTGATGAAGAGGTACAAATTCTTTGTCATCTGAACATAAGGGTTGGTACTGGCCCTGTAGATAGAAGAAGTTAAGGTTCTTCTAGTATGCTGTGTTCCTTGATGAAGAGGTATAAATTCTTTGTCATGTGAACATAAGGGTTGGTACTGGCCCTGTAGATAGAAGAAGCTGAGGTTCTTCTACTATGCTATGTTCCTTGATGAAGAGGTATAAATTCTTTGTCATCTGAACATAAGGGTTGGTACTGGCCCTGTAGATAGAAGAAGCTGAGGGTCTTCTACTATGCTATGTTCCTTGATGAAGAGGTATAAATTCTTTGTCATGTAAACATAAGGGTTGGTACTGGCTCTGTAGATAGAAGCTGAGGGTCTTCTACTATGCTATGTTCCTTGATGAAGGGGTATAAATTCTTTGTCATGTGAACATAAGGGTTGGTACTGGCCCTGTAGATAGAAGAAGCTGAGGTTCTTCTACTATGCTATGTTCCTTGATGAAGAGGTATAAATTCTTTGTCATGTGAACATAAGGGTTGGTACTGGCTCTGTAGATAGAAGAAGCTGAGGTTCTTCTACTATGCTATGTTCCTTGATGAAGAGGTATAAATTCTTTGTCATGTGAACATAAGGGTTGGTACTGGCCCTGTAGATAGAAGAAGCTGAGGTTCTTCTACTATGCTATGTTCCTTGATGAAGAGGTATAAATTCTTTGTCATGTGAACATAAGGGTTGGTACTGGCTCTGTAGATAGAAGAAGCTGAGGGTCTTCTAGTAAGCTATGTTCCTTGAAGAAGAGGTACAAATTCTTTGTCATGTGAATGTAAGGGTTGGTACTGGCCCTGTAGATAGAAGAAGCTGAGGATCTTCTAGTATGCTATGTTCCTTGATGAAAAGGTATAAATTCTTTGTCATGTGAACATAAGGGTTGGTACTGGCTCTGTAGATAGAAGAAGCTGAGGTTCTTCTAGTATGCTATGTTCCTTGATGAAAAGGTATAAATTTGTTGTCATGTGAACATAAGGGTTGGTACTGGCCCTGTAGATAGAAGAAGCTGAGGGTCTTCTAGTATGCTATGTTCCTTGAAGAAGAGGTATAAATTCTTTGTCATCTGAACATAAGGGTTGGTACTGGCCCTGTAGATAGAAGAAGCTGAGGATCTTCTAGTATGCTATGTTCCTTGATGAAAAGGTATAAATTCTTTGTCATGTGAACATAAGGGTTGGTACTGGCTCTGTAGATAGAAGAAGCTGAGGGTCTTCTAGTAAGCTATGTTCCTTGAAGAAGAGGTACAAATTCTTTGTCATCTGAACATAAGGGTTGGTACTGGCTCTGTAGATAGAAGAAGCTGAGGTTCTTCTAGTATGCTATGTTCCTTGATGAAAAGGTATAAATTCGTTGTCATGTGAACATAAGGGTTGGTACTGGCCCTGTAGATAGAAGAAGCTGAGGATCTTCTACTATGCTATGTTCCTTGATGAAAAGGTATAAATTCTTTGTCATGTGAACATAAGGGTTGGTACTGGCCCTGTAGATAGAAGAAGCTGAGGGTCTTCTACTATGCTATGTTCCTTGATGAAGAGGTATAAATTCTTTGTCATGTGAACATAAGGGTTGGTACTGGCCCTGTAGATAGAAGAAGCTGAGGTTCTTCTACTATGCTATGTTCCTTGATGAAGAGGTATAAATTCTTTGTCATCTGAACATAAGGGTTGGTACTGGCCCTGTAGATAGAAGAAGCTGAGGGTCTTCTACTATGCTATGTTCCTTGATGAAGAGGTATAAATTCTTTGTCATGTAAACATAAGGGTTGGTACTGGCTCTGTAGATAGAAGCTGAGGGTCTTCTACTATGCTATGTTCCTTGATGAAGGGGTATAAATTCTTTGTCATGTGAACATAAGGGTTGGTACTGGCCCTGTAGATAGAAGAAGCTGAGGTTCTTCTACTATGCTATGTTCCTTGATGAAGAGGTATAAATTCTTTGTCATGTGAACATAAGGGTTGGTACTGGCTCTGTAGATAGAAGAAGCTGAGGTTCTTCTACTATGCTATGTTCCTTGATGAAGAGGTATAAATTCTTTGTCATGTGAACATAAGGGTTGGTACTGGCCCTGTAGATAGAAGAAGCTGAGGTTCTTCTACTATGCTATGTTCCTTGATGAAGAGGTATAAATTCTTTGTCATGTGAACATAAGGGTTGGTACTGGCTCTGTAGATAGAAGAAGCTGAGGGTCTTCTAGTAAGCTATGTTCCTTGAAGAAGAGGTACAAATTCTTTGTCATGTGAATGTAATGGTTGGTACTGGCCCTGTAGATAGAAGAAGCTGAGGATCTTCTAGTATGCTATGTTCCTTGATGAAAAGGTATAAATTCTTTGTCATGTGAACATAAGGGTTGGTACTGGCTCTGTAGATAGAAGAAGCTGAGGTTCTTCTAGTATGCTATGTTCCTTGATGAAAAGGTATAAATTTGTTGTCATGTGAACATAAGGGTTGGTACTGGCCCTGTAGATAGAAGAAGCTGAGGGTCTTCTAGTATGCTATGTTCCTTGAAGAAGAGGTATAAATTCTTTGTCATCTGAACATAAGGGTTGGTACTGGCCCTGTAGATAGAAGAAGCTGAGGATCTTCTAGTATGCTATGTTCCTTGATGAAAAGGTATAAATTCTTTGTCATGTGAACATAAGGGTTGGTACTGGCTCTGTAGATAGAAGAAGCTGAGGGTCTTCTAGTAAGCTATGTTCCTTGAAGAAGAGGTACAAATTCTTTGTCATCTGAACATAAGGGTTGGTACTGGCTCTGTAGATAGAAGAAGCTGAGGTTCTTCTAGTATGCTATGTTCCTTGATGAAAAGGTATAAATTCGTTGTCATGTGAACATAAGGGTTGGTACTGGCCCTGTAGATAGAAGAAGCTGAGGATCTTCTACTATGCTATGTTCCTTGATGAAAAGGTATAAATTCTTTGTCATGTGAACATAAGGGTTGGTACTGGCTCTGTAGATAGAAGAAGCTGAGGGTCTTCTAGTAAGCTATGTTCCTTGAAGAAGAGGTACAAATTCTTTGTCATGTGAACGTAAGGGTTGGTACTGGCTCTGTAGATAGAAGAAGCTGAGGTTCTTCTAGTATGCTATGTTCCTTGACGAAGAGGTATAAATTCTTTGTCATGTCAACATAAGGGTTGGTACTGGCCCTGTAGATAGAAGAAGCTGAGGGTCTTCTACTATGCTATGTTCCTTGATGAAAAGGTACAAATTCTTTGTCATGTGAACATAAGGGTTGGTACGGGCTCTGTAGATAGAAGAAACTAAGGTTCTTCTACTATGCTATGTTCCTTGATGAAAAGGTATAAATTCTTTGTCATGTGAACATAAGGGTTGGTACTGGCCCTGTAGATAGAAGAAGCTGAGGGTCTTCTAGTAAGCTATGTTCCTTGAAGAAGAGGTACAAATTCTTTGTCATGTGAACGTAAGGGTTGGTACTGGCTCTGTAGATAGAAGAAGCTGAGGTTCTTCTAGTATGCTATGTTCCTTGACGAAGAGGTATAAATTCTTTGTCATGTCAACATAAGGGTTGGTACTGGCCCTGTAGATAGAAGAAGCTGAGGGTCTTCTACTATGCTATGTTCCTTGATGAAAAGGTACAAATTCTTTGTCATGTGAACATAAGGGTTGGTACGGGCTCTGTAGATAGAAGAAACTAAGGTTCTTCTACTATGCTATGTTCCTTGATGAAGAGGTACAAATTTTTTGTCATGTGAACATAAGGGTTGGTACTGGCTCTGTAGATAGAAGAAGCTGAGGTTCTTCTACTATGCTATGTTCCTTGATGAAAAGGTATAAATTCTTTGTCATGTCAACATAAGGGTTGGTACTGGCCCTGTAGATAGAAGAAGCTGAGGGTCTTCTACTATGCTATGTTCCTTGATGAAAAGGTATAAATTCTTTGTCATGTCAACATAAGGGTTGGTACTGGCCCTGTAGATAGAAGAAGCTGAGGGTCTTCTACTATGCTATGTTCCTTGATGAAGAGGTACAAATTTTTTGTCATGTGAACATAAGGGTTGGTACTGGCTCTGTAGATAGAAGAAGTTAAGGTTCTTCTACTATGCTATGTCCCTTGATGAAGAGGTACAAATTTTTTGTCATGTGAACATATGGGTTGGTACTGGCCCTGTAGATAAAAGCAGCTAAGGTTCTTCTAATATGCTATGTTCCTTGATGAAGAGTTATAAATTCTTTGTCATGTGAACATAAGGGTTGGTACTGGCTCTGTAGATAGAAGAAGCTGAGGGTCTTCTAGTAAGCTATGTTCCTTGAAGAAGAGGTACAAATTCTTTGTCATGTGAATGTAAGGGTTGGTACTGGCCCCGTAGATAGAAGAAGCTGAGGGTCTTCTACTATGCTATGTTCCTTGATGAAGAGGTATAAATTCTTTGTCATGTGAACATAAGGGTTGGTACTGGCCCTGTAGATAGAAGAAGCTGAGGGTCTTCTAGTAAGCTATGTTCCTTGAAGAAGAGGTATAAATTCTTTGTCATGTGAACATAAGGGTTGGTACTGGCTCTGTAGATAGAAAAAGCTGAGGTTCTTCTACTATGCTATGTTCCTTGATGAAGAGGTATAAATTCTTTGTCATGTGAACATAAGGGTTGGTACTGGCCCTGTAGATAGAAGAAGCTGAGGTTCTTCTACTATGCTATGTTCCTTGATGAAGAGGTACAAATTCTTTGTCATGTGAACATAAGGGTTGGTACTGGCCCTGTAGATAGAAGAAGCTGAGGGTCTTCTACTATGCTATGTTCCTTGATGAAAAGGTACAAATTCTTTGTCATGTGAACATAAGGGTTGGTACTGGCTCTGTAGATAGAAGAAGCTGAGGGTCTTCTACTATGCTATGTTCCTTGATGAAGAGGTACAAATTTTTTGTCATGTGAACATATGGGTTGGTACTGGCCCTGTAGATAGAAGAAGGCCACTGAAGCAACGCATATAATTTTTCTAACAACTTTAATATTGATATACATTTTCTTTGTGTTTTACATATATTTTATATAACATATGCTTAAATATTCAGAACAATAAAAATTTTAGTTTTCGCTATTGTCAAAAATATTTCGGAAAATGCAAGTAAACCAAAGTTGAATTTGATTCTACAGTATATAAAACTTAGGTAAAATTAGAGTACAAACTATAAGAATTGTGTTTATGTTTTAAATATTTTAGAATTTACAAAGATAAACTGGACATGCTCTCTTTAAAATAATTAAAACGGGAGAAGAAAATATAATGTTACACTTGCAAAAGAAATGAGGTTTGTAAGCTACCCCTTATTATCACGAACCTTGTTAATATTTGGAAGCTCTTATTTTTTTACTCATTTGATCCAACAAGAAAATTAGTTCTTGGATATTCTGTTCTTCCATTTAAAACATTTTGATTATCAAGTATATATTCTTTTACACTACATTTCTCTTATTTTCCTTGTATAGTTATAAGAAATTTATTGAATCGATTGAGACACATGTACTTTGATTAAATTTTTCCTATTTTTCTTTATTTGTAGGTCACAAATAACTCAGGAAATTGCTCCAAATTCAATATCACACAGTGCTATGTTGGATTCCTCTCTCTGGTTACGGCTCATTTTTCCTTGCCTACACATACACCAAATAGTCTGGCTTATTTTTTACACATTCTCCTCTGTACTCATACACCTAACACTGAGATTACCACACAATTCTTCGTTAAATGGGTTAACTACTGCACTGTAATTGTTCATTGGCTAATTTCCTCTTGCTAAGGATATAAGAAACTCTTCAGCGACGGTAGGCAGCTCATCTAGGAGAAGGACACTCCAGAATCAAATAATTGTTCTCTAATCTTGGGTAGTGCCATAGTCTCTGTCTCATGGAATAGATGGTCTTCCACTGCCTTAGGGCAGAGTTCTCTTGCTTGAGAGTACACTCGGGCACACTATTGTAGCTTAGCTTGTAATAATAATAATAATAATAATAATAATAATAATAATAATAATAATAATAATAATAATAATAATAATAATAATAATAAGTTAGGTTGGCTGGCCAGACTACTACATCGGACCTCTCTGTTTACTGCTCATTTTCTCCCCTTTGCTTACGTATACATCGAATAGTCTGGCCTATTATTTCCGCTATCTCTTCTGTCCTCGTACACCTGACAACACTGAGATTACCAAACAATTTTTCTTCGTTCAAGAATCAAGTACTGCGCTGTAACTATCCAATGGCAGCTTTCCTCTTGGTAAGGGTAGAAGAGACTAGATATGGTAAGCAGTTCTTCTAAGAGAAGGACAATACGAAAAGAAGCCATTATTCTCTGGCCTTGGATAGTACCATAGCCTCTGTACTATGGTCTGTCACTGATTTGGGGTAGAGTTCTCTTGCTTGAGTGTACAGTCGGCCACAAAGTTCCGTCTTATTTCTCTTCCTCTTTTTTTTTTTTTAAAGATTTTAGTTTTTTATAAGAAATTTATTTGATTGTTGTTACTATTTTTAGAGTATTTATTTTAATTGTTAATTACTTCTCTTGTAGTTTTCTTATTTCCTTTTTTCACTGGGTTATTATCCTTGTTGGAGTCCTGCTTTTTCAACTAGAGTTGTAGTTTATTAATTAAGTCATTAATAATAATAATAATAATAATAATAATAATAATAATAATAATAATAATAATAATAATAATAATAATAATAATAATAATAATAGTCTTGGGTAGCGCCATAACTTCTGTACCATGGTCTTTCACTGTCTTGGGTAGAGTTCTTTTGCTTGAGGAACAGTTTTCTCTTTCCTTTTTTTATTCTTATTGTTTATATATAAAAACCTAATTCAATGCTGTTACTGTTCTTAAAATAATTTATTTTGATTGCACATAACTTCTCTTGTAGTTAGTTTATTTATTTCCTTGTTTCCTTTTCTAACTGGGCTATTTTCTCCAATTGGAGTCCTTGGGCTTATAGCATCGTGCTTTTCCAACTAGGGTTGTAGCTTAGCCTGTGATAATAATAATAATAATAATAATAATAATAATAATAATAATAATAATAATAATAATAATAATAATAATAATAATAATAATAATAATAATGACTAGTCGTTTATCATATCTAATGGTGTTATAAAGAGACCACCAACTCTTTATAATTGGAATTTTTCTCTAATGGTAAAGTACTTGCAATTTTTTCTTGTTTTCTCATCATTTTTTCTTTGATTTTATTCAACATTAATTTTCTAATAATCTTATATACAGTGCAGTACATTATTCCTTATGGGAATTCCTCTGTTGACTTCCAAACTTTAGTTATTTAATTTTCGTTTGTTTACCAACAACATTCCCAGGTTATTACTTGCTCTATTACTTCAATATAATTTATTGATCTTTTTATTTTCTCACAAATTTCACTAAACAATTTATTATCATCATCCACTGACTCTCCATTTCAGATATTTTGTTTAAAGCTCTCATCTTATGCTAAGCAATTCATACTTGTTTTCTATATTCCTCCCTTCTCTGACTTAATTACCTGTCTATTCTGTTGTGATTAGTTCGAATTCTTTAAACAAGTTCGTATATAATTTCTCAAATTCCTTATTTTTTTACTGTAAATAAATGCTCTATACCACTTTTATTTACAAACAAAGGGACACAGTCATCATTTGAGCATTCTTATGAAACAGTTTTAGAAGAAAATTACCACTACCAACTAGGAAAATTCCTTTTTTGTGAAGAAAATATTGAAAATAAGAAAAGTGTACTACAACAGATGTAAGGGAAAAGAGAAAACACTAGTGAAAATAAGGAACACAAAACTAAAAGACACAAGAGGTGCTGTTACAAAGGCGAAGCCTCAACGTCAATCTGATCTGATCTGACTACTACTACTGACCAGGCGACCGTCTGCGCTCGAGTCGGAAAAAGGGACCGAAAAAAGTTGAAATTCAGTTTCCTTTTAATGTGCCGCCTTAATTGACCATGTCTTCTTCGCTTTTCCAGTTATTTCGGACGGGAAAACTGATTCAGAATGGATATTCAGTCAGTTGTAAAGCCCTCCACGGCTCCCAGGTTAGTTATAGTCAATAAAAGTGCTGAGTTTTGACACTTGAGCCCAAGAGGTTCCTATGGTGGTAGCCCTGAGGTCTCTGAAATGTGTCAACACTTATTGAAGTTATTCTATTTACTTGAATCTTAACCATCACACTTTACTTTATTAAAGTCCTTAGGGTTGTGATAAATATTGGGAAAATGTGAATAGTCAAGGTTTTTGTTTTGTTTACCACCGGCATTAGTATACAGTACATCAAAACCTCATATTCTCTCCTAACCCAACATAGGACACCGTCATTACTCGATTGGGGATGGGTATGTCTGTTCACATTCCTTTATGTTATTAGCATTTTTTTTATTATTTCCTTAATGTTAGAATTTTTAAATATTGTATAGCTCAAAGCACCTATATTGTTAGTCATTTTTGTTGGATAAAATTACAGTTTCAACTAACTCCTGATTTCGGATACAAAAATGTAATTTTCCCACCTTATACTGTGGATTTTGAATGAATGTTACCCAAATTTTTGTTGCAAATGAGTAGTTTTTTTTTAGGATGCAGGACTCTTATAAAGAGCAACAATAATGTGGTTCTACAGTTAGAAATAAATTTTTGGTAAATATGTTAGCTTTATCTCAATTATCTTGTGTTCCCACCCTAACAAACCTGGTGTTATTTCTATGGATATTCTTTCGGCAAAGCTGGAAGGTAGCCATTAAACTTTAAGTGCGAGGTGGCAACTCTACCTAACCACTTGTTAGGGGTGGCTGGTGAGTACCCAGCCACCTATATTTACTCAAAGCTAGGTGAGCCACATTACTTTTCTTTTGGCTGGTAAAGAACGGACGTCTCTGCTCTCTCCTCCTCAGGCTTAGCCATTCAGAGAACTTGCTTTATACTAATCTTTTTCTCCTTGAAGTGTGTTGCGCTTCTTCCTTGGCGCTCCTATACGAAGCTGTCCTGGTCGCAAGGGTGACGCGGCACTTTCATGTGGTTGGTTGAGACCGACCTGCACTCCTTGTGTCCGACCTGTAGGGGCCATCGTTGTGAGCAGGGTTCGCCCTATGACGAGTGTAGGGAGTGGTAGAAATTTGGGTGTCTCAGGAAGAAGAAAGCCAAGTGAAACCTTTCTCGCCCAGAGTCTTCCTCGGGCAAAAAGACCTTGGGCTTCTTCTCATACACTTAGATCTCTATCTGGAGCTCCTCCTTGCATGCCCTCCTCAGGGGGTGATCGAATAGGAGCCCAGATCGACTAACTCCTTGTCAACCTCGTGGTATTGGGGGCGTTGGTGCTTCGCCTAGAGGAGCACCTTCACCTCAATCCGGGGGAGAACGATTTCCACTTGCAGATGTGTTGCAGGCTTGGCTGTCTCTTGGGGTTTCTGCTCCCCCTTCAAAGAAAGTGCTGCTGCAACTCCTTCAGTGTAGTGCGCGGAGGGACCCCTTGCCACCAGTTTCTACATACTTCGCCCAGGTCGTTTGGTTTGTGACGTCTATCTTTCGCTCTTTTCTGGCCCTTCCAAGCGTGGACGAGGTAATTGCTCTCTTTCACTCCAACGGCCTCCTGCTGACGACGAGTCCTCTCTCCATCCTGGAACATCATTGTTTCCTAACCCGTTGCCCTTTATTTCTTCCCACAGGCAAGGTTCCAGCGAGTGTGCGCCTCTCGCCTGCTGCGGATGTTAGGAATGATCATCAAGCGACCAGCATTCCTCCTGCTCCTTGATCAAATGGACAAGACTTCATTTTCTCGTCCTTCTGGAGGATCACTTTGAGGACGTCGTCCGTGACGATATGAAGATCATGTAAAAGATCGCAGGTCATCATGATCTTGGCTCTCTTCCTCGCAAATACGTTATTTTTTTTAGAGCCCAGTGCTCACTCAAGAGTCCGCAGGTTATCACGTTCTAGGCGCTCTTCTTGTAGAAGGCGTTCTCACTCTCGAGCTAAAAGCTCACAATCACGAGCTAAACCCTCTGGTTCATGAGCTAGACGCTCACGATTACGATGCTCACAATGACGAGCGGGACGCTCAATATCGCAAAATAGGCGTCTACGATCAGGATCTAGATGTTCCTCTCCATGAGGACAATGTAGGCGCTCACACGCAACATGTACGCGGCGCTCAACATCTTGACATTCTCCATGACGAACTACGACTGGACAAGGACCCTCCGATGGACAAGTCTCTGAGAAGTGTCCAATTACGCTGCCCCTGCTCCCATCGCAGCCTGGGTTGCTTTATGTAAGCGATCGCCCAAGCGACGCTCACCAAAGCGTTCTGCGGTAGGGCAACGCTCTCCAATGCTACGCGTTGCCCCTGCTCCGAGGCTTCGATCTCTGCCTCTGGCTAGCGTTAGTGGTTCAGTGCCGCCACAGGAGTCCCTAAGACCTCCTTCCCGACCATTGCTTGAATCATGCCCGTTAATGCATGAATCTCGCTATTTCATGCATGACTCAGCCGATCCAGTGCATGTTTCATACGGTGAGGTCCCAGTTTCACGAGCAATCGCCGGCACAACACCTCTGCCAATGACCTCCGCTAACATTACAACCTTATTTCTTCTGATCAGCCTCTATGTCCAAAGAAAGAGGACTGCCTCATGCCTCAAAGAATGTCTCCCCGAGCGTCTCAGGCGCCCAAACGCCATACCACCAAGAGGCATTCTCCTCCTCAAGGACTCCCGAAGGAAACACCAGTTTTGTGAATAGAACTTACCTGGCAGTTATATATACATAGCTAATTATCTCTATTTCGGCAGAATTTTTCTAAAACTAGGCAACCGCCTTGTGGTGGTTGGGTGGTAACACCCGTTAAAGGGTGGTAGGAGGAATCATTCCCGTTTTCTGTTCTTCAGTTCATCTCTGCCGGCCGGATCGATAACACGTTGGTCCGTCATTAAGAGTTTTTCTTCGCTTTCCCTGCTCGGTGTACCAGTCTGCTTTTTTGGTGAAGTACTCTGATTTGGGGTTTTGGCGATCGTTGTATTTTGTTTTCTCTTAGCTTTTTTTTTTGCTGTTTTTCATTATGAGTGAAAAGAGTCATTACCGTATCTGTGCGAATGAGGAATGTAAGGTGAGACTACCCAAAATGGCGGTTGATCCTCACACTGTTTGTTCTCATTGTAGGGGTTTTGTTTGTGCCCTTGATAATAGGTGTGGGGAATGTAAGGTGTTGGATGAGAAAGATTGGTTAATTATGAAGCGCTATGTGCGTAAGCTAGAGCTCGATAGAGTTAGGAGAGCTTCTAGGTCTAAGTCTAAGTCTGTTAGTGGTAAGGAAGACGAACTTAGCGTAGATTTATCTATTGATCCTATTATTGATTCCTCTTTGGAAGTTGATCCTTCCCTTGAGGTAGTAACTCCTGCACCTCCTACAGGTTCCGTATCTACGGATGACCCTCGGTACGCTAGCCTGGCGGCCGAGTTGAAGGCCATTAAAGAACAGCTGGAGGCCTTTAAAGGTAAGGAAAGTGAAAGTGCTTGTGTTAGTGCAGTGGAGGTGGCGACCGACCGAACCTGTCATACCCCTAGGCCTAGACCTCTACCAAGCTCCCAGGACCAAGGGAGAAGGTACGTCGATGACCGAAAGGGGGTGAGAGGTACGTACCCTCGGTCAGCCGTCGCCTCAGACAGTCCTGTTGTCTATTCCCAGGCTGCTCTTGACCGTCACGGGAAAGACGAGTCGGATGTGTTGTTTTCTTCTCCGAATTCGTCCAGACGTAAATGGAAGTATGAAGCTTCAAGACCTACTAAGAGGAGATGGAACCGCGACGAACGGTCTCGTTCTTTCTCTCCCGGTTCTAGCAGTTATGAACCTTGTCCGTCGGAGGATGATTTCGACTCCGTGCCTGTGAAAAGGACGAAGCCTGCTGCCGAAGATACGAGTGTTATTTGTCAGCCCCCCCCTTCGGGTCCGCAAGACCCAGCTGATGTTGCTAAATCCTTTATGTCTGTCATGCAGGAACAACTTTTGACTTTAGTACAAGCCTTTAGCCGCCCTCACGCCCAGTCTGACAGACGTAAAGACGACTCGTTGCCGATTAAGAAGTCTGCTTCTAAGAGAGAACGGAGTTCTTCTTTAAAGAGAACTTCTCCCTCTCCACGCCGGGATGAGGAATGTGTGCTTTCGCCAGGCGATACTTCTTCGCGATACCAGGGCGATACGTTTTCTCGTTCTCGATACCGGGACGATACCTTATCGAACGACGCTGCTTCTCGTTCTCGATACCAAGACGATACCGCCTCCCGTTCGCTTCGACACGACGATACCTCCTCTCGTTCGCTTCGCCACGACGATACCTCCTCTCGTTCGCTTCGCCACGACGATACCTCCTCTCGTTCACGACGCCACGACGATACCGACCCTAGTTCTCGACGCCACGACGATACCGCCTCTCGTTCACGACGCCACGACGATACCGCCTCTCATTCTCGCCGCCACGACGATACCGCCTCTCATTCTCGCCGCCACGACGATACCGCCTCTCGCTCTCGACGACAGAACGACTCTGCCTCTCGTTCTCGGTCCCAGGGCGATACCACCCTGCCTCTTCGGGACGATACTGCCTCTCGTTCCAAGGATTCTTCTAGCGCGGGACTCTAGGATGCAACCCGTCTTTTGCAGGATGATGCCTTTGATTTGCCCTTGTCGGGTTCTAAGGATTCTTCTCTTTCGAAGGATATTGCAGATGTGGATCAGGCCCTCGAGGATGTTTCTGATGACGATGATAATCCTGCCGACGCTGTGGGAGATTACAAAGTTCTCTCTCGCTCCCTTCTTGAACTTTTTGGAGAGGAATTCCAACCTGCTGCCCCTCAATCTCCTCAGTCCCAATTTAACAGAAAGAAGGCAAAGAAACAGTCGGCCTTCATCAAGATGAAGCTGTCTATCTCCGCAAAGAAGGCTCTCACGAAGATTGATGACTGGATGATGGAGCGGAGACAAACAGTTAAGACTTCCTTCTCGTTTCCACCAGCTCGTCTTGCTTCAAGAGCGGGTATGTGGTATGCAACTGGAGAACCTTTGGGTCTGGGAGTGCCTTCCTCCTCCAAGGGTGACTTCTCTGGTTTAGTGGACTCTGCTAGAAGGCATGCTCTCAACTCAGCCAAGGTCATGTGGTCAATGTCGGAGCTGGATCATCTCGTCAAAGGTATTTTTAGAGCCTTTGAGGTTTTTAGTTTCCTAGACTGGTCGCTTGGGACTCTCGCAAGGAAAACTGAACAGATGGATGGATCTAGGGACCTTACCAGCATTATGTCCTGTATGGATAAGGCCCTCAGAGATGGGGCGAATGAGTTGGCTGCTCTGTTCTCAGCTGGGGTCCTAAAGAAGAGAGCTCTGCTTTGCTCTTTTGCTTCTAGGTCTGTTACCAATGCTCAAAAGTCTGAGCTTCTTTACGCCCCCCTCTCTCAACATCTTTTTCCCGAGTCCCTGGTTAATGACATTACGGGTTCTCTGGCCCAAAAAGCCACCCAAGACCTTTTATCTCGTTCTGCTCGTAAGCCCTTTGCAGCCCCTCCTTCTTCTTTGAAACGGGAGGAAAGGAGATTCCAGCAGCCCTTTCGGGGCAGGACTACTTCAAGATCAGATTTTAGAGGGAGAAGGCAAGATTCAGGACCAAGATCTACCAGGGGTTCTTTCAGACCTCGCTCCAGGAAATGAAGTTCGTCTCCTCCAGACAGTAGGCGCAAGACTGTCAGGTTTTTGGCAGTCCTGGAAGAGGAGAGGGGCGGACACCTGGTCCCTCTCAGTCATCAAGGAAGGATACAAGATCCCCTTTCTGAAAAAACCTCCTCTCGCAGATGCTCCGCTGGCCTTAGTAGCCCGGTACTCAGATCCTGGGAAACAGAAGGCTCTAGTAGACCTTGTCAACCAAATGCTAGACAAGGGGGCGATAGAACCGGTTCGGGATCTAGTCTCCCCAGGCTTTTACAATCGCCTGTTTCTGGTCCCCAAGAACTCGGGCGGATGGAGACCCGTCCTGGATGTCAGCGCTCTCAACGTATTTGTGGAGAAGACAAAGTTCTCCATGGAGACGACTCAGTCGGTGCTGGCGTCAGTACGTCCAGGGGACTGGATGGTGTCCCTCGACTTGCAGGACGCATATTTCCATGTCCCCATCCATCCGACTTCGAGGAAGTACCTGAGGTTTGTAATGGAGGGCAAGTGCTTCCAATTCAGAGCTCTTTGCTTCGGTCTCAGCACGGCTCCTCAAGCCTTCACCAGGGTAATGGCGAATGTGTCAGGTTGGCTGCATCAGGAAGGGATAAGGATATCCTTCTATCTGGACGATTGGCTGATTTGTTCACGATCGAGGGAGAAATGTCTGGAGGATTTACGGAAGACTTTTATGATGGCTCAGGATCTAGGCCTGGTCATCAACAGGGAGAAGTCTCAGATCAGACCGAATCAGACTATTCTCTATTTGGGGATAGTTCTGAATTCAGTTCTTTTTCGGGCTTCTCCCTCTCAGGAAAGACAGACCAAGTGTCTCGTAAAAGTCAGAACTTTCCTGGACAAGAAGAGATGCACAGCGAAGGAGTGGATGAGTTTGCTGGGGACTCTATCCTCCCTCGAACTGTTTGTCTCTCTGGGGAGACTCCACCTAAGGCCTCTTCAGCACTTTCTTTCGAAGACATGGAACAGAAAGATGCAGGAAGACTCCTTTTCCTTCCCCATTCCAATAGAAGTCAAGACTCTTCTGAAGTGGTGGCTGGACCCAACCTTGTTAGGGGAAGGGATCTCCTTACACAAGAAGAACCCAGACCTAGTGTTGTTTTCAGACGCATCAGAGTCAGGCTGGGGGGCAACACTAGGAAGCAAGGAGGTCTCAGGCTATTGGGAAGGAATTCAGCTGGGATGGCACATCAACAACAAGGAGCTGATGGCCATTTTTCTGGGGCTAAAGGCCTTCAAGGACTTGGTGTCTGGGAAGATTGTGGAGGTCAACTCAGACAACACCACAGCTCTTGCTTACATCAGGAAGCAAGGAGGGACTCACTCTCTGTCTCTCTTCGAGACAGCAAGAGAGCTCCTTCTTTGGGCGAAGGAGAACAGGATAAGCCTGCTGACGAGGTTTGTTCAGGGACAGAAGAATGTGAGGGCGGACATGCTCAGCAGGAAAGGGCAGGTCCTTCCCACAGAATGGACCCTCAACCAACAGGTCTGTCAGATTCTCTGGAGGCTGTGGGGGAGACCCCTCATCGATCTTTTCGCCTCCAATTTATCCAAGAGGATCCCCATCTATTGCTCCCTAGTTCCGGACAGAGAGGCAATAGCAGTAGACGCCTTTTTGATGGATTGGACGGGGATGGACACTTATGCTTTTCCCCCGTTCAAGATCATCAATCTGGTAGTCAGGAAATTCGCCCTCCTCGATTCGGGACGGATGATCCTGATAGCTCCGTTCTGGCCGATGAGGGAATGGTTCACGGAGGTGGTGGACTTGTTGATGGACTTTCCAAGAAGCCTCCCTGCAAGTCCAAATCTGCTCAGACAACCCCACTTCGAGAGATATCATCAAAACCCCCTCGCTCTCAATCTGACTGCCTTCAGACTATCGAGAAGCTCGTCAGATCGAGAGGCTTTTCAGCGCAAGCTGCGAAAGCTATCGCCAGAGCGAGGAGGGTCTCTTCGCAGAGGGTCTACCAGTCCAAGTGGGAGACTTTTAGGGCTTGGTGTAGGAAGCACAAGATTTCCTCATCCACTACCTCTGTGAGCCAGATTGCGGATTTCTTGTTGTACCTCAGACAGGACGCTAAGCTAGCTGTGTCCACTATCAAAGGGTACAAAAGTATGCTCTCTTCCGTCTGTCGGCATAGAGGCTTGGACTTGTCTCGCGACAAGGACTTACATGACCTCTTGAAGTCTTTTGAGACGACCAAGCAGACCCAGTTAAAGCCCCCTTCTTGGAACCTTGATGTGGTTCTTAAATTTCTGTGCACCAAGAGATTTGAGCCCATCTCACAGGCTCCCCTTAGGGAGGTTACCAAGAAGACCCTCTTTCTTTTGGCCTTAGCAACAGCTAAAAGAGTTAGTGAAGTCCATGCAATTGAAAAACAGGTAGGCTTCAATCTGAATGGGGCAGTTTGTGCCTTGAGATTAGACTTTCTCGCTAAGAACGAGAACCCTTCTAAGCCCTGGCCGAGGACCTTTGAGGTTCCTAACTTGACCAACCTAGTGGGTCAAGAGCAAGAGAGGCTGCTCTGTCCAGTACGAGCCCTCAAGACCTACTTGTCTCGCACAAAAAGTGTGAGAGGCTCTTCTAGCTCCCTGTGGTGTTCTGTGAAAGATCCTCAAAAGCCCCTTTCCAAGAACGCTTTATCCTTTTTCCTGAGGGAAGTGATAAGAGAAGCGCATCTCTTGTGTGAGGAGGAACACTTCGGACTTTTAAAAGTGCAAGCTCACGAAGTGAGGGCCATTGCAACCTCGCTTGCTTACCGCAAGAACATGTCGCTCCGTCAAATTATGGATGCGACATTCTGGAGGAGCAACTCTGTGTTCGCCTCTCATTACCTCAGAGAGGTGAGGGTGGATTATGAGAAATGTTATACCTTGGGACCATACGTAGCCACGGCTTCTGTATTAGGCAAAGGAGTTACTACCTCCCCTCAACCTTAGTTTTGTTTACTTGTACATAGGTTGGTGTATTTTTTTATTGGTTGTCTGAGGGCTTCGACTTGTGTACAGTCACCTCAGTCTAGTTAGATTATTTTTATCTACTTTGCAAATGTTAGGTGGTTGGTTTGGTAAAGTTGCGGTTTTTTTTTTATTTTGGGCAATAGGTAGTCCTGAAGTCTAGTCAGATTGTTGGTCTCACCCCGTTGACAGACTCGATTGAGTGTTTTTCAGCACTGCAGGTCACATCCTGGCTGACACTCCTAAGGGAAAGCGACTCAAGAGGCAGGAACCTTTGAAGTCAGCTACCTTAGCAGGTAAGGAATCAAGGTGTTTATTTATCCTACAACTTTTTTGGTTGTTTCCCCAACGATGTTACTGTCTATCACCCTCCTCCAAGTGTGTTAATCAGCTATGTATATATAACTGCCAGGTAAGTTCTATTCACAAAAATGGAGTTTTTATGATAAAACAAAGTTTTGTGAATACTTACTGTACCTGGCAGTTATATATACATTCGAAGGCCCACCCACCTCCCCTCAGGAGACAGGTCGGGCATAGATGAACTGAAGAACAGAAAACGGGAATGATTCCTCCTACCACCCTTTAACGGGTGTTACCACCCAACCACCACAAGGCGGTTGCCTAGTTTTAGAAAAATTCTGCCGAAATAGAGATAATTAGCTATGTATATATAACTGCCAGGTAAGTATTCACAAAACTTTGTTTTATCATAAAAACTCCATATTTGTCGATGGGAGGCGAGCTTCTTTAGTGGTATGACACTCTTGTGTCAACCCTGCAGAAGTCCTAAATGGGCTTAGCTCTTCCAGCCCCCCCCTCAGCTTCGACAGGCCTATATCAAGCCTTCCCCTTAAATTCTGCTAGAGAGTTCGGGGGCATCTTACTTTGGTGGCCCTTCTGAACCTAGGATGAAATCGGCCTAAGGCAGTGCCGTTCTGAGGGCACAACTGTCTTCTCTATTCAGACTAAGTGCTGAGGAAAGGGTAAGTTTTGTCTCGGAGGGAGTCCTTGAGTAACTTCCTCTAACCCTGATTCACCCCGGGGGACATGCTTACCACCAGGCAGAAGAGGAGGATGAAACGAGGTACTCCACCTCACGTAGACCTCATTCAACCCCCTCACAAGCAGAGATCTTGGCTCGCCCAGGGAAATTTCCATCCATTCCTTTCGGCCTCAACTGGTAGTGATTGTTTCCTCAGACCAACGTCCTGTTTCCAAACCAAAAGCACCAGCAGAAGAGCAATCGTCTATCGTGTAGTCTAGCGTCTCAAAGGAACCGCTAGCTCTTCTACAACCTTCCATTCTGGAAGAGCATTTTCCTCCACGGAGAGAGTTGAAAGACTCAAAAATGGTCGCAAAGTATGCTAAAGCAAATATGGATAGGAGATCCTCTGATGCGGGTCCTCACTACCCAGTTGACCTTGACCTACTCCAGGCTCCTATGGATGAGAGCTTGTAGGTAGATAACGTCTTGGACATGAGCGCAAGGAGTTGCAACATGCCTTCTGGGGGTCTTGGCATGTATGAGAGCCATAAATAAGCTGTCTGATCTGGTGATACCTCCCAGGGAGGTAAGGAAATGGTCCTGGACCAGATGTTTGGTATCCAGAGACCCCCTAAGACCAGCGCAGTTTTGCCATGGTCAAAGGGATTGACAGCAGCCAGGAGAAAAGCTATTTCTCAAATACAGTAGCAGACACTTCCATTACTTTTAGCCTGATGACGAGGGTTACGAGAACCAGAAGGTTTAGCGTGATCATGTGAACCCCTAGAGGTCATGCTACTAGGAGAGAGCGTTCGGCACGAGAGCCTACAGGCTCAGCGATACCGATGTTACGAGACCCCGAATGGTCAACGTAACGGGAAAACCACAGTCTCCCTACCATGAGACCCCAAAGGGTCAGCATGACTAATGGCACGAGAGCCCGAAGGTTGTGTTGTGAGACCCCGAAGGGTCAGTGCAACGGGAAACCAAAGTTTCCCTGTCACGAGACACTGAAGTGTCAGCGTGACTAAAGGCACGAGAGCCCGAAGTCTCAGTGTAACCTGTGTTGCGAGTCTTGAAGGGTTAGCGCAATGGGAAACTGAAGTATCCTTGTCACGAGACACTGAAGGATCAGCATGACTGAGGTACGAGAGCCCGAAGGTTCAACGTAACCATCGTTACGAGAGCCCAAAGGTTCAACGTAACCATTGTTACGAGAGCCCAAAGGTTCAATGTAACCGTCGATACAAGAGCCATAAGGCTCAGCGTAACTGAAACCCGATGGTTCCAAGTCGCATGAACGCGAAAGTCCAGCGCGACAGAGGCCCCAATGACTCCTAAGATCATGAGAACCCGCAGGATCAACATGAAGAGAGCCCGAAGGCTAATGATCACCAAGAGGAGAACCAGCAGGTTAAAAAAACATGTCTCCTCACAGCACGAGGAGGAGAATGTCCGGGATGGAGAGGGGTCACAAACCCTTACACCCTACGATCCGCCGGAGAGGAACGCAGAGCAGACTCCGCCCAAGGGGAGACTGATCCAGCTCTAAAGATACCTCCTTCGCAGGGGAGGTTTGTTCTCCCGAAGGAGAACGTCGCTTCAGACTAGGCTCTCGCTCCGCCCCTGAAGGAGAACCATAAGCGTAAGGGGACCGCCGATGCCCAGCGGCGGTCTTCTCTCGAGAACGAGAGGCTCGTTTCCTCCGAAGGGGAAACCTGCTTCGGAGAAAGCTCTGCCACTGCCCCTGGTGGATCAGCAAACTCCTTGGCATCGGAAACAGACTCAGCGCTTGCGACATCCAGTATCTCTAACACTAAAGCTGAACGCAAGTTTTGTCTTGGGAGTGAGAGGAAAGTTCTCCGGAAGGAGGACATCACCTACAACAAGTGTTCAACTAGCCCTATGGTAAAAAAGCGTTGGCGTACGACATATGTTGGTCACTGAACAATCTCTCTCAAACGAGAGAGAAGTCTTCCCGAAGGAGGACATCGCCTAAGATAAGCTTTCTCCCAGCTCTATGGGTAAAAAGCATAGGCGTAATATTCTCCCTCGCGAATGAGAGAGGTCCTCCCGAACGAGGACATCGCCTGAGGCAAGCTTTCTCCCAGCTGTATGGGAAAAAAGCGTAGGCGTAATAATCTCTCGCGAACGAGAGAGAAGTCCTCCCACCGGAAGACATCGCCCAAGACAAGCTTTCTCCCAGCTCTATGGGAAAAAAGCGAAGGCATAATAATCTCTCTCGCGAACGAGAGAGAAGGCCTCCCGAAGGAAGATATCGGCTAGGACAAAAGCACAGGCGTAACAATCTCTCGTGAATGTGAGAGGAGTTCCCCCCCGAAAGAGGAATGAGCCTATGGCTTGCTTTTCCCAAGCTCAAGGGGAAGAAGTACAGTCTTCGGCGACGAGATAACAGAAGCAGATTTCATCGAGCTGTCAGCAATTCTTCACGAAAGAGGGAAGGTTGCCGAACGGATTAAGTAGGGAAACTCCCTTGGAAAGGAGGGGGGGCGAAGCCCAACTCAGGGGAAGGTTAACACTCCCTCGTAAGGGAAGGTTCTCCAACCTCTGGAGGCGAAGCTCCTTGCACCACTCTATGCTTCCCATCAACAAGCCTTGTTCAAGTTGAAGGTCGGCAACGAGTGCTACCTCGTAAGGTGGGCAGCTCACGAGCTGCCACAGGAAGCGCAGGACATTGACCGGAGCGGTCGAAGCCATCGGCCTTGCTTTCTATGTTGCTGCTATCTGTTAGAAAAGGAAATAAAAGTTGTGATGAATTACAATTCTGCTGCATAACAAGAACTATTCGGGGAATAAGTCACCTACCTTGTAAGAGAATTCCTCAAAAGGGAGCGGAACCATTATAAACTTTAACTCGGGTACTGAAACAAACACACGGGAGTATTTAGAAACTGCTGGGCACCCACGCAAAGGAGGGCGGCAAGGTAGGGGAGGTAGTATCAACACAATGACAACTCCCTTACGGCAGAGAATGCCGGATACGTTGTCATCTGTAATTAAAGTTACAAATATTTAACTTCTACGAGTATGTTTCCATACATACATATATACACGCATATATATGTATAAGATAAAAAAAAACACACAAAAGAATAAACTAAACAGAAAAGCAATCAAGGCAAGGCTTTGCGGGAGGGAAAGGTAGCATGTCCGTTCTTTACCGAGCCATAAAGTAAAGTGGTTACTCAGCCGAGAGGTGTGAATGAGCAGGGTAGCCAGTGAACCCCACCCCCCATCCGCTAATTAGTGGATAGGGTAGTTATCCCTCACTAAAATTATCATGGCTCATCTTTCAGCTACGCCGAAAGTAATACCCCTATAAATAGCGGAGGGTTTTTATTTAAGAAGGAAAAAAATAGCTAAAGGTTAGTATCGTTAGGAAAAATACTGTACAAATTATCTACGACTTTGTCATGTTCATTTGGTTTACGCTCAGCCTTAGGTTGCTTTGCTCACTATTCAACTATGTATTTGCTCCTCTATTTTGACAAGCAGTACATGCTTTGCTTTGCACGTTTATGATGACTTTTAGGTGAACAACAAATATTATAAATCTCAATAAACACAAATACATCGCTGTACATACAGTACATTGTTTGACGTTGTTGAAGTCTGTAGTAAAGGAAGCACTTAGGTTGCATCATTTATACTTTAACCCCAACTAAGAAGAAAATTAGGTTCAGGTATTTTTGGCAACAATGCATTGCTAAAAAACAAATGCCAAAGGGAGCAACACTTGCATGGTACCGTTAAGATATCCTTGGAACTTAAAAAAAAAGTTGTTGGGATACCATCATGTGTTGTTAAAGATACATTATTAATTTATGATAGATTTGTGTAAGTTTTTCGTACCAACCATCTGAACAATATATTATAAAAAGTGAAAATAATTTGTTCCGTAACTGGAATACAAACCTCACTATTTGATAGGGGTGTATTACTTTCGGTGTAGCTGAAATGACGAGCCATTAATTTTTAACGAGGGTTAACTACCCACACTGCTAGTTAGCGGGGGTAGGGAGGGTAGCTTGCAACCGCTCCCCCTCACACACCTGTGATTGAGCTCACTTTGCTTTCAGTTCGGATGGTGAACGGACGTTTCTGTTCTTCATCCTCGCCGACAATTGGCAGTCATCAATGCCTTTTTCTTTTTTCTTAGACTGTGTGTGTGAAGTTGACTTATGCGACCGTGCGCACCTGCCCTGGACTCTCCGACCGCCCCTGTGGAACATTCATGTCGGCAGTCGAGACTGATCCTCACGCCCTTTGTCCTTCTTGCAGAGGTCAATGGTGTGATAGTGTCAACAAGTGTAGGGAGTGGTCTTCCTCCAAGTGGGAGAGGTTTTCGCGACGGCGGGATATTTCACCTTCGAAGGTTGCTTCGAATGGAGAAAAATCCAAGGCCTCTTCTTCCGTCGCCCAAACCTCCTCCGAAGCTCCTACTCGGTCGATCTCTTTCGAGAGACCGTCAAGTAGTAGCGTAGACCAATTTATTTCTGACCAACCCTTCGTCTCGAGAGATGAGGTTGTTTCCCCTAGCGAAGCAGCACCACCTCTCCCCCTGGGGGAGGCCTTGTCACTAACTTCCGTGTTTCAGATTTGGTCCTCCTTGGCGCTCACGGGTTCGCCCTCCAAGGAGGCATTGCTTGATTTCATCTGCATAGGTGCTTCTGTCAAGCAATTGTCGTCACCTTCAGAGGTAGATCCCCTCACACTTGTCGACGTTGTTGTGTCAGAGGTGTCTCGTGCGACATCACCCATCTCCTCTGCCACTCCAGACTGTACAGTAGCTGTCGACTTGGTTTCCCCCATACCTGACCATCCTCCGAGGGGGAAACTAAGTTCATCATCGGTCTCTCCTGCTAGTGTTTCTCTCCCTCGGGGGAGTTCACTTACAGAGACTCCTCTTCGGCGCATCCGTCGGAAAGCTCGCCTTCCTTCACCTGCGGTGAGGAGGCACCTCTTTGGTTCAACGTCTTCAATGCAGTCCCCCGCAGAGGAGCTCCTAGACCGATCATCCATCACTTCACCTGCAACCAGTCTTGTGACTTCTGTCCTAGACCTCTTTGCAGATCATTCGCGGTCTCCTTCGGTGGATGGTCGTCCTTTTAAAGGACACGTCGACCATCCATCCAACAGACCTGCCGACCTTCCATCGCCATTCCTGTATGAGCCTAATAAAGCTCTATTAGAGTGCGCTGTTGCGCGCCATCATTCTCGCCCTGGGCACCACGCAACCTGACCAGCGCTCACCTGCAGCTCGTCAGTCACCAATGCTTCAGCACACCACCCATCTTGCTCGCCCTTACAAAAGGCAGCAACCTCACGCGCTTGCGCGCTAACATGCGCCTACTCGCCATCTAGATCCTCAACGCTCTCCTGCGTGCCATGTGTTTATGCGCCCATATGCGCACATGCACCCACGATTACCTGCGCACCCTGACCATACACGGTCAGGGTCGCCTACGCACCAGCACACCACAACGCAAGTGCGCTCTCCTGCTCGCCAACAATTTCCTGCGCACCAGTGCTCTCCTGCACCTATGAGCCCTGGGCCCACGCGCCCACGATCTCCTACACGCCATCGCCCACCTGCAAATTTCTCCTACGCGCCAGTTACCTGCGCGCCAACGTTCTCCTGCGCAACAGCGCTCTCCCGTGCGCCAACATGTGCCTGTGCCCCATCTTGCACTCCAGCCAAAACCTGTGCGCCATCACTCTCCTGCGCGCAAGTTTGTAGGTGAAGCAACAACCTTGTTGCCCTCACCTGCATGCCAACTTTTACCTGCGCGCCAGCTCTCACCAGTTTTTCTCTCACCTGCGCGCCATCTTTCTCCTACGTGCACACACACAGAGAGACGCACGCACGCCCTCTCTCTCCTACTGATGCGCGCCCATCATGATTCCCCTGCGCGCCCAAATGCGCGCTCGTTCTTCTATGGACGTGTGCTAACACTCTCCCGCGCGCTCATCATGATTCTCCTGCGCGCGCCAACAGTCTCCCGCGCGCGAGCACCAATATTACTACTGCGCATTGTGGGAGAAGGGAAACATGCAGAGGGGTTCAGGATCCCTAAGCTACATTCCAAGGCAAACCCACCTATTTCAGTAACTCCTCCCAGGGAACCTTCGGTAACTTTCCCTTCAGGGGGTCTGTCAGCCAGCATCCCTGGTTCAATGCCTTGACCAGAGCCATGATCCTGGCTTTCAAGCCTGTCCTGTCTGATCTAGGGCATGGAGCCATGGCTTCCTCTACCCCTTTGAAGAGGAAAAGAGGAGTTCCGGACGTGGTCACTTCCCCGAGTGCGAAACTGACTCCACTCAGACCATTGAGGCAAGTTCCTCCTATTCCTCAGACTAGCTCTCCATCCCTTTCGGACGAAGATCTCCAGTCACTTAGGGAACCACGCGAAGAGAGACTTTCCCCCATCGTACCAATGGAGGAAATCTTTCTTCACGCCGAGAGTTAATCACAGTCTGAGAGTATAGGGGACGTGCCACTCTCAACGATGTTGGTGTCTTACCTCCTTCCCCGGAAGGAATCTAAAGACTCCAAAACCATGCCAAAGTCCTCCACTAGGGCTAGGATGGAGCCAGCCAGCCACTCAGGGAATGTCCGCGACTCACCCTAAGAAGAGCCTTTGGGGATCGAAGGAGACTTCGCTGCAAGTCCTACAACAGGAGGAGACCAGCAGGAGTCAGAACATGCATTCTGGCAGGTTCTGACTTTAATGAGGGTTCTCAATGGGTTTTCCGACCCGAGATACTCCCTCAAGAGGGCAAAGGCACGGTCTTAGACCGCGTCTTTGGTACTCAGAAACCCTCAAAGACCAGTGCAGCCCTGCCCTGGTCTCAAGGGGTGAAGAGTTTCAGGGACAAGATCTCCCAACAGCTCTCTGAGTTTGCCTCCTCCAACCGTGCCAGCACTACGAACAAGCTCCTCCCACCTCCTCGCGTACAGCAGAGGAGGTACTTTTAGATTCTGGAGGAACCCAGTTCAGCTCTTCCTCTTCACCACTCTCTGGAAGAGCTAACCAGGGGAGTCCCTCTTGAGAGAGACTCCAGCCGGCAGGTCTCGTTCTCGGCAATCGAGATCCTTAACCAGGAAAGGGTCACCAAGTATGCGATGCAAGCTACTTTGTGGCTTGATATCTGGTTGGGGACCTTAGGTATCCTAATACGATCCGAGGATTTCTCCAAGGAACGCTCCGGTTGGGGACCTTAGGTATCCTAATACGATCCGAGGATTTCTCCAAGGAACGCTCCAGGAAAGCTATGGAGACCATCTTACTCTCAGGCACGCGCAAGATCGAGTTTCTTGCCCACTAAGTCTCGAACTTGTGGGCAAACACCATCTTGAAACGTCGAGATGCAGGTCCCTAGCGTCGAGATCAATAGGCTCAGACATTCCTCCGTAGAGGGGTCTCTTCTGTTCGAGCCTAAGGATGTGGAACATGCTGCTGAGAGGTGGAGGAAGTCTCATCAAGACTCCCTCCTCCATAGGGCTTTAACATCTAAGCCCTATAAACCTCCAGCACCACAGCAGTCCCGTCCAACCAAGACCACAGCAACGACAAAAACTGCAGTGAAGACAACGGTGTCTAAGCCCTTTCTTGTCAAAGACAGGAAAGGCATAAAGTCCTCCAGGGGAGGTAAAAATCCTAGTTGGAGCAGTCAAGGCTGTAAACGCTAGGATAGGCAGTCCCCCAGCATCTCCACCAGTGGGGGATGCCTAAAAAGTTGCGCAAACAGGTGGAAGCAACTCAGGGCCGATTCCTGGAAAATCTCCGTGATCAGTCTAGGATATCGCGTCCCGTTCATAACATCTCTACCTCCCCTGATCAGGAATCCAGTGTCATTGAACTCCCTTGCCATGGGATTGTCAAGGGGGCAAGCCCTTCGGGCAGAAGTCCAGACCCTGTTGAAGAAGGGTGCTCTCCAAGAGGTCCTCGACGGATCTCCAGGCTTCTTCAGTCAACTCTTTCTTGTAAAGAAGGTGTCTGGAGGCTGGAGACCAGTCATTTTACCTCTCAGCTCTGAACAAGTTTGTCAAACAAACTCCGTTCAGCATGGAGACGGCAGACACGGTCAGACTAGCAGTAAGACCGCAAGACTTCATGTGCACACTAGACCTAAAGGACTTGTACTTCCAGATCCCAGTCCATCCGTCTTCAAGGAAGTACTTTAAGAGACTATCCAGCATCTCCTCTCTCAGAGAGGATTTTCGCAACATGTTGCGATCTTCTGGATACCTGCGGAAGTCATCAGCAGCAGTCTACCAGGCAAAGTGGAAAGTCTTCTGTATTGCTTGAAGAAATGCGCCTATCAGTCTCAGCAGTGAAAGGTTATCTCTCAGCCTTTAAGCCTCACCTTCAGACTGAAAGGAATGGATGTTTCTTCATCGCTAGAACTTTCCTTACTTATACAGAGTTATGAACTTACCTGCCCCCAGTCAGAAGGGAGACCTCCCCCATGGGAAGACGGTGTTCCTGCTAGCTGTGGCTTCGGCCCAACGAGTCAGTGAACTTCATGGTCTCTCTTACAACATGACCCATTCAAGGGGATGGGGAGAGGTAACGTTCAGCTTCGTCCCTGAATTTATTGCTAAGACTCAGATCCTGGGAGTAGCGGAGCTTCAATTCAACTACGTCCGGATTTCTAGTCTCCGTAGTGTAACAGATGACCCAGACCATCTCTTACTATCCCCAGTGAGGAGTTTGAGGCTGTATCTTAAGAGAACAGCTGCAGCCCGTCCTCGTGTGCCTGCACTATTCGTCAGCACAGGAAGGACCAAGAGGAGGGTCACCAAGAACACCATCTCAGCGTGGATTCGCAGGGTCATTGACCATGCACTGAATCCAGACCCTCCTCCGTCACGTCGTCCCAGAGCTCATGATGTCAGGGCATGACTATGTCCCTGACCTTCAAAAAATTTTTTTCAGTGACGCAGGTTCTTCAAGCTGGAGTGTGGAAGCGTCAGACCACGTTCACATCCCACTATCTGCAAGACGTGACCCACAGGAGACATGATACGTTCTCTATTGGTCCTGTGGTGGCTACACAACAGCTGGTTTAAAAGCTCTTTATTGGACAAGTAGCAGAATGTTGAGGGCATTGTTAACCTGTTTTAGTCTGCATGAATGAAAAGGTTTGACTGGCCCTTATTCTTTTCTTCATTCTCCCCTCTTGGGGAAAGCAGCATCCTTGGTTCTCTACATAGCTGACCTCAAACCACTGCAGGTAAACCATGCTCCCTTGTGTACCTAGTATTAAGATTAATACTGTTGCGCCCCCATACCCTGACGAGGTGGTATTGGGAAAGTCTTGGTGCACAGTTTTTCCATCTAAAGAACTCGGAATAACTTTACCAGGATAGTCACACTTTTACATACCTTCACTCACAGCTTGCGTAGGCCGCGAACCTTGCTTAGCAAGGTTCTAGCGAGGTGTAGGGACTCCTTCTTCCTTGTGATCTGACACTCAGATAAGGAGCCCCCGGGTAAAGCCAAAAGCCAGATTGGCTGGGACGTCCACCCTTCCTAATGGGTGAGTCACCCCTATTAAATAGCGTGGTTTGTATTCTAGTTACGGAACAAATGGCAAATTCGAGATAATTTGTATTTTTCCTAACTATACAAACCTTAGCTCTTTAAGCAAACTTACCTGCCAGCCTTATCCCCCTTGAAGTACTACCTCCAAGCAAAGTGAGCTCAATCACAGGTGTGTGAGGGGGAGCAGTAACAAGCTACTCTCCCTACCCCCTGCTAACTAGCGGTGTGGGTAGTTAACCCTCGTTAGAAATTAATGGCTCGTCATTTCAGCTACGCCGAAAGTAATACCCCTGTTGAATAGCTAAGGTTTGTATAGTTAGGAAAATTACAAATTATCTACGAATTTGTCATTCTTTACATTTGTAAGTCTCTACTGTACTTCACTTGTTTTTTAACAGATTTTCTTTTTTACTTTGCAGCAGTTTGTAAAGGCAACAACAGCAGCAAGGAGCCAAAATATTGCTTCTTTTTCAACTGCTGTTAGTATAGCAGATGGAAAGACACCTGATGATCAGTCTCAAAAGATGAGCAAAGCCATGAAAGCATATATGAACCGCGCTGAAGCTCATGGTAAGAATAACTTTTTTTACATTATTACTATCTTATGATACTAGGTAAAGAGTTGTGATACTTATAAATATTTTGTGATTCAAGTATTATTTTTTCTTGTCTTTAGACTTTGTTTGATTTTGTGAACTTTTACACCGTAGTAAACTTTCCGTTTTATGCTTCCAGATGCTTTAATGGCAGAGGAGACTGCTGAATACGAGATAGGTCGACGACATCTAGCCAACATAATGGGAGAAGACCCCGAAACATTTACAGATGAAGATAGGGATGTAAGAATATATAAGATGAGATTTTTTTTGGAATGACTAAGGCAGTCAAATGGTGATTTGGTGTTTAGTAGGTTGGGAAATACAAGTGTTACTCAAAGGCTATTAGGGAGAGTAGGTGATGATTAGGCTATAAAATATTTTAAGAACAGTAACAACATTAAAATAAATCTTTCATATATAAACTATAAAAACTTCAAAAAAAGAGGAAGGCTAATAAGATGGAATAGTTTGCCCGAGTGTACCCTCGAGCAAGAGATCTCTACCCCAAGACAGTGGAAGACCATGGTACAGAGGCTAGAGAACAATGGTTTGATTTTGGAGTGTCCTTTGGCTAGAAGAGAGCTGTTTACCATAACTAAAGAGTTTCCTCTTCCCTTACCAAGAGGAAAGTAGTCACTGAACAATTACAGTTCGGTAGTTAACCTCTTGACCAAAAAATAATTTTTTGGTAATCTCAGTGTTGTCAGGTGTATGAGGACAGAGGAGAATGAGGAAAGAATAAGCCAGACTATTCGGTGTATGTGTAGGCAAAGGAAAATTGGGCCGTAACCAGAGAGAGGGGTCCAGTGTTAGTACTGTCTGGCCTTTCAAAGGACCTAACAACTCTCTAGTTGTATTATCTCAATGGGTGGCTGGTGCCCTGGCCAACCTGTCACCTATAGTAAGTATATGAATGTATATGAAAGTAGTTTACTCATACAGTGCTTAACATCTAGAGATGAACTTCAAATGAATTGATGAGACTGTAGAATATTATACTGGAGAGAAACCAAGCAGCAATCCAAGTTAGAAAAGTAATGGTACACGGACAAAGAAATTTTTGTTTTCAGAATAAAATCTAAAAAAAAATGTCAAATAAAAAGATAAGCTAAGCAACACATTAAAATGAACAATAAAGATAACAAATGAAATTTGAAATGGGACTCATGTTAGCATATTTAACAAAACATTTCCATGAAGTTTGAACTGCTGAAGTTCCTCTTACTCACCTACTGCACTTTAGGAAGATGATTCTATAGTTTGGTCACAACAAGAATAAAACTTCCAGAATACTGTGTGGTATTAACCTCACCTAAGAAAGGTAAAAATGGTTAGAGCAACTGCATATTTTGTACATTAAATGGTGTATTCTGAAAAGTAATGAATACAATGAATAATTAGAAATACTGAAGGTTTTATGCATTATGTACGATGAGCTAATTGGAGAATAATACCAAGAGCAGTGACAAAGAAGTCAATAAACCTGAAGTTTTTATCCAGTTAGTGGCAGAGAACTAGACCGGAGAATGTTTATCAAAATATGACAATAAATATGAATAAAAAGGTTTCCTCAAGGTAAACTAGTCTTAATAAAAAATGAAAGATTAACCGTACAGTATACTGTATTGATTTGTTTCTAAACGAATAAAGACCTTTCAGCCTATTAATTATTAGTATTGTCCCCCTGAAGCTGAAACTGCTGTTGAATTATTGACAATATAGTTGAGTAGTAACAGTGGGGTAAGGGGTATCCACTCACTAACCAAGCTGACTGAGTCAAGCCACTTCTGTGTTTAGCTCCAAAGCAAATGGTTGTTCTACTTTGGCCCTTCAACTTCCCTTTAACTTTTGTTTGCGTATGTCTTGGATTTCCATTTGTGTTGGGACTTAATCTTTGCTTGTGGAACCGGAATGTACAGCTTGTCATGAGGAAGTGTCCTGGTAAAGAAGGTAAGGCATGTGGGCAATTTATCTCTTTGCTCTCTTTTGTTGGGGGCATTTTTGTGTGCAAGATTTCACTAGTGTTCTGTGTAGGCTTGGTCTCCTTCCCAGTGGGAGTGTTTCAGAAAGAAGGCGGTGGCCATAAAGTGTTCACTGGTATCCTGGGATGGGTGCTCCACCCCTTTGATATGGAAGACGATTTTATGTTCCTTCCCCATTCCATTCTCAATGTATTCCTTCTGTCTCTCCTTAATATACTCGTAGGACCCAGTTGATGGGAGTAATAAGCAGGAAGAAGGGTGAATATAACCCTAACTCAGTTTGGTTAGGCTTACACTGTTTTCCTCAACTAGTGAGAGACTGACACAGGGAAGCATCCAACTCATTAGATGTTTTGTCCCTCCTGAATAGGGTTTATGTCTATAGTTTATGATGCTGAAAGTTTATTGCAAGTACACCTTCAGTGAGGCCCCAGCTTTGGCCAAATCCCCCCCTTTGATAGGGTGAGTGCCAATCCCAGTGTTATTCCTCCAGTGATACCTTGTGTTTCCCTGTGCTTGTTACCCTTGATTTGGCTCCAATTTGGGAAGCCCTTGCAACTTCTTCTTCAGTGAGAACCCCTTCCTCTTTGGCTCTTCAGACCTTGAAGACCCAGATGTAGTGGTAGAGAGTGCTTCTGCAGGACTAGCTCACTCCTCCTCCTCTTCTATCATCTTCTCGTTATCTTTTTCTTCTTTGAAATCCTCTGCTTGGATAAAGAAGAAGAGCAAGAGCTGCAAGATTGTCCGGTTCCTTTAGGAGAGGATGATATAGCTTGCCTAGTAACCGGTACCTTCAGGTTTTTCTACTATAACATTTGTGCAATGCATTAGGTGATGCTGATACACCAGTTCTAAGACCAGTTTGAGCTGATAGTAAACTAGGTGAAGGGGATCATCCCCACTTCCTTACACTCTTCTTGTCAGGACATAAGATGTCCATCTTGACTACTTTTATGTCTCGTGGTGCTTCAGTGCCACTAAGGAAAGGAATAGCACGGAACCCTTGATACTCCCATGCACCTGATCTAGGCGTCCCTGCTCCCCACTCAATGTACTGGTTGCATGATGTTGATCGAGAATGTTTACAGTACATTCCATCTACCTTCCATAAATGGATATCTGACTTTGTTCATGGGGGAAGGAGTGTATGTAATTGACAGAGTTTGAATAGCCTTCTTTCCCTTCAAGGGATGAAGTTCATAAAAAATTTAGGATTCTGTAGAAGCTGTAGGGCCCTTTCCCTGTGGAATTTGACAGCCCTGTTTTCTTGAGATTACAGTATTGATATTATTCATATGTGCAACAGTCATCTTCTTCCAGGTCTGTGTCTGCCATCAAGAAGCCACCCATGCTCCTTGGGCTACGAAACCCTCCTTCTAGCTCCCGTTGTCCATGTTAGCGAGATTTATATTCCAGTGCTGACTGGCTTCAATGGCCACAATGCCATACCATATGGCTAAAATTCATTGAATATGGACTGACTCAAGAAGACCAGTTTAATTAATGTTAGAATTTTGGGAAATATCAAATGCTATGACAGTAGACCCACAGTCAGATTGATTGCTGCTAAGAAATCTAAATTGCCACATAGTAATGGACAGAGCTTGATTTAAGCATAGGAGAAAGAAATGATGGAGAAGCTATTTTAGAATTTTGTCAAGTTACAGAACACAGTGTTTAAGAAGCAGAGTTACTGACCACAGTGTTTAATTAGCCCAGAGGGAAGTTAACATTCATGAGTGGTAAAAGTAACAAATTGTTGTTAGAAATGGAATCAAAATCTAAACACAGCAGAGGGAAAAGAGGAAAATATCCTATTCAGGGTAACACATAGGCTTAAAAAATGGAAAAATATAAAAGGTAGAAAGTATATAAAATATGACAATTTAAAAGTTAGAAATAAAGAAATACTGGAGCAATGGGGGCTGTATTTAAAAAAATAGTAAAGGAAGAGAAGGAACATGGTCTGGAGGATGTTGACATGGTGAATTTAGAAGGATTAACTACAAAAATTACAATAACATAATTTTGATGATGATGATAGTAATAATAATGATAAATTAGGAAGATTAATAATGGAAAAGATATAGGACCATCTAGAGTAACAGGTAACTTCATAAAAGCAGTTGGAGATCCTTTCTTCTGTGAGCATAAAAGCATGATACAGGAAGAAATAGGATCAGAAGAGGGAGAAAAAGTATTACAGTAATGATATAGAAAGGTAAAATGGCTGCACTGTATCATAGGAAATACAGAGGAATAAGACTAATTGAACATGCTATGAAAATATGGCATCATACTTAAGAGATCAACAAAAAAGCAGTATTTAAAATGAGGAATTACAAAGTATTATTCAAAGAGGAAGAGATTACTGTATTCCACATATTTTTAGATCTTGAAAAGTCACTCGATGGAGTACTGCTCTGAGGCAAGTATTGTAGCTAAGTGAATGTTACAAAAGCAGAAATCTCGGGAAGATTCATCCAGTTAGTGGTGTTACTCTACCATAACTGGCAATTCACATTTAGTTTGATCTAACTCCCTAATGTTAAACTTGTTCTTCATACTTAATTTTCTTTGCTTGAGCAGAGAAATTGAATGTTGATTCTTAATAATTTTTGCCTATAGAAATCAATTGTAGTATGTATATGAATGAAATTGAATTTCTAGTACTGTATTGATTCTTTTTGTTAATAAAAACAAGGGAATGCTAATTCCTTTTATTTGTATGTTTACAGAAAGCAATTGAATACTTATTTCCGTCTGGTTTATTTGAACCTCGTGCCCGACCATATCTGAAACACCCAAGCGAGGTATTTTCCAAAAGGAAAGAGGCTGAATTTGATCACAGTGGGCGTCCATTTCACACTTTGTTCTACACAGGATTACCAAATTACTTCCAGATTTTACATGTAAGTTATTGCTTGGGAACTGACCATGCTGGGAAATTTAATTTACCCTCTTAGCTTGCTTGAGATATTTTGTTTAAATTTCCACCATGTGTAAAATCTGTAATACAGGGATGTTCATAAGATTCTTAGGAATATAAAGATTAAGAATATAAGGTTTTGTTCTACATGAGACTTGTCACATAATTCTGTCTGGTCTTTGACCTTTATTTTCATCTTGTTATTTCACCTGTATGTCATTCTTTGTTCCTACATACATACAAGCCTTTCGTCCTATACAAAAGTGATACTGTATGTCTTCAGTGGTGCTAGAACTGCCAGTGAATTGTTAACAAATAGCAATGCAGTGTTGTACTCTGCTTTACGTCATTTCATCTTACGACATTTCCAACTGTCGCTTATCCTGAAATATTAAATAGAAAAAAATTAATCCACATTATGCCGTTCTACGTGGCCTTACTGTGGTCCCACCGTCGCAAAGTAGCAATGAAGAATATGTAGCTATGATACCTGACTAAATAGAATTCATTTTATATAATTAAGAAATATAAAGAAAACTAATGAATCAAAAGAAATTTTTCCCTGAGTATATATAATGTGAGGCGAGCGTAGCCGGGGAAGGGGAATTCAAGACCCGGCGGGTAGAATTCGTTGTCCGTAAGAGGCCGTGTACCGAAACCCTCGATTGACAGCATACCCTCCGAAAAGGGGGCATGCAATGCTAACCTCCAAGGGTTATTCTTATTGAAAGAAGGAAGCTTGGAGGTGTCGGGAATGGGGTACTGCTGTTGAGGAGGTGGTAGCCCCGAACTCATGAGGCCTTGGACTAGGCTCTCCACAGAAGCTATCCTCTCGTATGATTGCTTCGTATGAGACGATAGCATCGACTCAAAACGAGCAAACAGTTTGTCAGAAAATTCCTCCATGTTAAATGATCCCGCCTGGGGGGGAACAGGTGCCGGACAATATAAAATTGATACGGTGTGTGAACCGTGGCGATCCATAAAGTTCACAACGAGAAACAATCAGTATGGAGGACTTATTGAAAATCGTTAGAACGAACGAGAGAGAGAGAGGAGGAAGGAGCCTGTCCCGAGAGAGACCCAGCAAGGTCGTGAATAAAAAACTGAACATAAACAAAAATGGACAAGGCCCCCTCCAAAATCTCAAAACTCATAGATCTGGTACTTAACTTAGATGTAGTGACAGTGGAGTCGGACATCTTGAGGTAAATCCAGAGAAAAACCAGCGAAATTCACACACAACACAAAATATGGTTAACAAACTGCGTGCTATTTAAGGAGTGGCGTCACTGGCGTGGGTTGTCTAGTAGTAGTACGAGGTCGAACGGCACCTCGCTGTTCGGGGATTTTGACAGGAGATATCTAAATGGTGCGAGACCTCTGGTTGTGATTTATCGCGCCCCAGTATTATACCGACTCCTTATACAGGTGAGCGAGCTGGGTTCAACCTGGCATTCCCATGCAATTTTTTCTCTGGTAATATATAGCAGTTATATACCTTAGAAATGGTGCTTTAGGAGCATTTCACTGGGCGACACGGGTCTCTTGCCCTGTAATAGATTTTTCCTTCGTCAAAATCCCTTAATTTGTCCAAGATTTTTCATGGTATATTTGCCACTATTTCTGTGTGGAATTTTACACCATCATCTAACGTCATTTGTTTTGGCTATTAATATATTATTCTATTATTGTATTGAACATTTTACATTATGGCACCACAGTTCTCATTTAAATTGGGAATAAAATATGAGTCTCATCATACAGTAATTAGTTTTATGATAACTAAAGTAAATTTGTAATAAGTGAAGGTGCATCTTAGCAGTTGGAAAAGCAAGATGCTATAAGCCCAAGGGCTCCAACAGGGAAAAATAGCCAGTGAGGAAAGGAAATAAGGAAATAAATAAATGATGAGAATAAATTAACAATATATCATTATAAAAACAGTAACAGTGTCAAAACAGATATGTCCTATATAAACTATTAACGTCAAAAACAGATATGTCATTATAAACAATAAAAAGACTCATGTCATCCTGGTCAACATAAAAGCATTTGCTCCAACTTTGAACTTTTGAAGTTCTACTGATTCAACTACCCGATTAGGAAGATCATTCCACAACTTGGTATTAGCTGGAATAAAACTTCTAGAATACTGTGTAGTATTGAACCTCATGATGGAGAAAGCCTGGCTATTAGAATTAACTGCCGGCCTAGTATTACGAACAGGATAAAATTGTCCAGGGAGATCTGAATGTAAAGGATGGTTGCATAAAGAACTTATTGAACAAATTGCAGTACAGTAATTAACCCCTTGGGTGAAGAAGTGTTAAGTACAGTATCTCATTGTTGTCAGGTGTATGAGGAAAGACGAGAATATGTAAAGAATAGGCCAGCTCTGAGGAAATAACTATTCTTAGATATCATAATTACTTTTTATCTTATTTAATGTAGTAATCTGTAGCATTCCTTTTCTATTATACTCTGTGATTAATTTTCTTTTTAGTTCAGTAATTAACTACCTAGTTAAAAACTACATGTACGTTACAGTAACAATGAATCTAAACATGAATACCAATGATTTTAATGGCAACTATTCAATGCAAAGCTATAATCATTTGTATAGATTTCCATTGTAAATTGAATCCAATTGTAAACAGTAAAGCTCTAAGCAGTAAAATAAAACCTTCAATCAAGCTAAGAAATGTTATTTGGGAAACAAAAAGGCATTTGAGTGAAATAAAAACATATTAAATAAACTGAGGTCCTTGAGGAAATGAAGCAAAATTCAGGTCTGTGATAATTAGTTTTGTCAGAAATCGGTGCAGAATTTTTTTTTGATAAACAAGGGGTTAAGGTACTACTTGAATGTTTTTCAAAAGAAAACTTTAAATTCAACTTAAATAGTATTTGTGATAGAAAAAAAAATAATTCTGGTAAATATGAAAAAATATAGAAGCGTCAACTGAGATTTATGAGGAATTTTTGAAAACTCAGGTCCATAAGAATTAGAAGTATTGTCACAAAGAACTTCAAATATATGTTGATAAGGATAATTTTGTCTTATACCCAATGTGCTTTAGCAGTGGTGCAATCATGCTTACTTCCTGAATACACACTGGTAATACTTTAGAAATATCAATACAATAAAATCCAGCCCTACGCTATTACGTGCTTTCAAGAGACATAAGACAATTTTCAATGTAGGTAAAATTTTTGCCTTATATTAAAGTTACATGAGAGAGAGAGAGAGAGAGAGACCCCCCTCTCAGAAGATATAAGAAGTGTAAAGACAGACAACACCAGGTCTAATGCCGTCATTTTGAATCTTTATGAAGGTGTACATGTTTCCAGGTTGGCACGTTGATTTTGTATCTATTTATTCATGTGCAATGTACCATAATTGCATTTTTATTGTTTATAAACAGTTAGATTTAAGGGAATGATAACAGGTGTAAGAGTTTATAGGTACAGTATATCTTTTATTTGTAGGAAACATACACTGTATGTCAATTTATAGGAGGCATTTCCTACATACATAAAAAAAGACTTACGGCGCTTCACCTGCAGGCAATTAACGATGTACTTTGTTACGATGTACAAAAATAACCACTTACGTCTGGCTGAAGCAGGTCCAGTTATGGTGCTTCATAGAGCTCTCAGCTGTTTGATCTTTTCTTACTTGGGCAAAGTACTGCCCTTCAAGGGCTTAATAGAACTCACACGCCAGATGTTCTGATGGTACAGAGATACAAGACAAGGTTTAGCACCTATTTAGAATAAGGACTCATGACAAAATTTACGCTGAAAGAATTTAGTCAGCAGCTTCATTGACTTTTCCTGTTGTACTGAGCTGGAAATCTGACTTTGAGAGGGATGGGGACATAGGAAATACTCTTTTTTTTTTTTTTTTTTTACCAGACAGAAGACAAGATTCAGTGCCTTTTAGCTTCTATGGTTCAGTGAATAAAATGTTTGGATGTAGTTCAAATTGTTGTATACTGTACTTCACCTCAGACCTATTCAGGATGAAGACTAATCATCACTAGAGGCTGTCTGAAGTAGAGCTGTATTTTATGATAATGTTTGTGATTTTTTACCCTTCTTTATTGTATTCTTTTTTTTCCCTCCATCTTTACCTCTTTAATTTTGAGGATAGATATCTTCTCTTGATAGTGTAATAGGTTTTATACCTAGTACTGTATGTGTATTTTTCTTGATATTTCAATCTTTGCAATTTATTTTGTTATGGATAGAAGTTGAAGGATTTGAAGGTACAGCTAATCAGAGGTAAATGGTAGATCTAAACTCTTAAGGTGAAAATGTTTTGAATGAAATCATTGTCAACCCTACACTGGTGGGCTTGGGAGAGTGTTTAACTGTTGAAGAATTTCACTGTCAATTTCAGCCTGCAAAATATATAAGGTCTGTGTCTTCTTCAATTGCACAAAAAATTGGCTTATTGAGAAAGTCTTTTAAGATATTCGGTGATCAATCTATTCTGAAGAAGTGTTTTAATTCTTTTATTCTACCTTGTTTTGAGTATTGTTCTCCTGTCTGGTCTTCAGCTGCTGATTCTCATCTTAATTTGTTGGACAGAAACTTACGGTCTATTAAATTTCTTATTCCTGATCTAGATATTAATCTCTGGCACCGTCGATCAATTAGTTCATTATGCATGTTGCATAAGATTTTTCATAACTCTGACCATCCTTTACATTCAGATCTCCCTGGACAATTCTATCCTGTTCGTAATACTAGGCAGGCAGTTAATTCTAATAGCCAGGCCTTCTCCATCATAAGACTCAATACTACGCAGTACTCTAGAAGTTTTATTCCAGCTGTTACCAAGTTGTGGAATGATCTTCCTAATCGGGTTGTTGAATCAGTAGAACTTCAAAAGTTCAAAGTTGGAGCAAATGCTTTTTTGTTGACCAGACGGACATGAGTCTTTTTATAGTTTATATATGACATTTTTGTTGTTGACGTTGTTAATAGTTTATATATGATATATCTCTTTTGACATTACTTATTTTAGAATGATTTATTGTTAATTTGTTCTCTTCAGTTATTTATTTCCTTATTTCCTTTCCTCACTGGGCTATTTTTCCCTATTGGAGCCCCTGGGCTTATAGCATCTTGCTTTTCCAATTAGGGTTGTAGCTTGGATAGTAATAATAATAATAATAAATGGCTGGGACCTCCTCCAAAACATTAGCCCGCATGACTAAAACTCTCCTATCATGTAGGATTATATAATGCACAAAGATTATTCAACTTTTGTGTATATTCTTGGTAGCTTTTTTCTATTTTCAAATGAAGATATCAGGGTGAATGTCTTGAATGGTATTTTGAGAATCCCATGATTCAATTCAGCTTCTCTGCATGACATCGCTTTCTAACTATAGTCCATTTCTTTTATCGAGGCAGATTTGCACCGACTTGCAGCGGTGCCCTTTTAGCTCGGGAAAGTTTCCTGATCGCTGATTGGTTAGAATTATCTCGCCCAACCAATCAGCGATCAGGAAACCTTTCCGAGCTAAAAGGGCACCGCTGCGAGTTGGTGCAAATCTGCATCTCTAAAAGAAATTGACTATAGGTAGGTGTGTATATTAATTTGATGATAGATAATAATTATTTTCGAATAATTTTTACTGTTTGAAAGGCTTTTGTTTAGAGATTGAATATGAGTGAGAGCTTATATTAATTCTGTTTCATAGGCCTGTGTTGCATTC
This sequence comes from Palaemon carinicauda, assembly GCF_036898095.1. Classification (NCBI taxonomy): domain Eukaryota; kingdom Metazoa; phylum Arthropoda; class Malacostraca; order Decapoda; family Palaemonidae; genus Palaemon; species Palaemon carinicauda. Next base: position 69,092,605 of record NC_090741.1, on the reverse strand, counting down.
AAGGAATTTTGAAAATTCTGTTTACGTTTATTAAAGCCATTATGCATTCATTTTGTTTTGTTCTTGAATGAACATATATTAATGTAAAAAACATATTATCTTTCACCATTCCATGTTCATAAATGCTGGCCAGTTATACACAGATCTAATCAGTAAGTTAAACACCTTTCATAAAGTAATTGCAATAACCATGTAAGTACAATTATGAGTGTGTTCTCTATCCAGTCTCACCCAGTCCTTGCCCTTATTTATTAAACTAATATTTTGAAGGGTATAATGCCCATCACTACATGAATTTCATTATAAGGCACAATTCTGAGCAGTGCTTTGTCAAAAGTATTGCTATGCCAGATGGAAGCTTGTTTCCTTGCTTTGTAAAAGTTGTTAATTAAACACCGTAAAAGATTTGTTAGTTATTAATCAAACACTGTAATAGATTGGTTGATTATTAACTAAATATTGTTTGAGAGGTTTTGATTGTCTCCATATGGAAGTTATTTCAACATTTTTAAGGCGTAATTTTTTTTATTCACTATCAATCATCTCTTAACAACTTTATAAAAAAGAAAAATTTTTGATAGACAAAATCTTTATATCGTGAATTATAGAAAATTAAAAGTTAAAATTTTGCCAACAATTTGACATGAAAACTAAATGTTTATTATACAAGTATTTTTCATACATTCTGATGAGCAGAAACTTGAGCACTCACGCAATTTTGTAATATGTTTAACTTTATGCTACAAAAATATATGGGTGCTGTGTCTATTTTTAGAAGAGAGATTATATTTGAAGGATAAAACTGCATGTTATTTGGGTGTGGACAGCAACTGCAAACTTTCCTTACTATTTTTTTTTGTCATAAAATAGCACATATGCATAATGCATAAGTTTTTTATTTTATTTTTTTCAATATCAAACTTACCCGATGATCATATAGCTGCATCCCTGCTGCAGCTATATGATCATCGGGTAAGTATATTCAAAAATTTATTTTACTAAGGAAAATAACATTTTGCTAATTAAGAACACTTTTGCTTTTAGTAAGTAAAGAAATACAGCTGTTAGCATTAGTAGGTTTAATTGGAGGAAGGAAAAAATACTTCTTTTGTAGTCAAGTTATGTCACATGATTAAACATGTAGAAAATTTTGTACCCAGGCATGTAAATTAGTGATTAATTAATTTTATTTTATTTGAAGGACATAACTGAAAGAGTTAGGGAACTGGATCACTTTGCAAGTAGGATGAGCCATTACAATGTTGCTTTGGACAAGGATAAATCTCTGTAAGTATAGCAGTATAATCATGTTTCTTACTGATATATTCGCATATAAGAATGATTGTTAATATGTGTTTGTTTCACAACAAACCCCTTACTTATAATTAGCCTAAAATTGTTCTCAGTGTACAGTTTATCTAAAGAAAATAGTCTACTGTTTGATAGCACAGTGCATGTGCCTCATGAATCCTCAGGTTATCAGCAGATAAGGAACTCACATTTTGTATTATTTTTTTACACTCGTAATACTTAAAAGAAGAGAGTTAGTTTGTTTTTGTGTGTTTACAAGCTTTCCATCCTTTGAAATAGTTAATGTCTTCAGTGGCACTGGAATGGCTGTTGAATTCATTAACAAAGTACTTAATGACAGGTGGTGAGCGCAGGCAACTAGCCCTGGCCACTTTCCTGTAAAAGGCTTTTCACTTTTGGCTTTGGCCTCAAGGATTACATATATGCTGCTGTTGCATCCTATCTAAAGGTTGTTAATCTTTTTCTTATATTTATTGGTTTGAATTGTCGATTAGTGGTTTCATTCCCATCATTATGGGAGCGAAGCAGAATGCTCATAAATATTCAAGGGGGAGAACGGATATTTTACCAGAAGTTCTGATGGTGGAAGAATCTCCCTCTTCCTCCTCCTCGACTCTTGTCTCTCACGCCAGCCACAACTCCCTCAAAGGTAAAATTTGAGTTAATTTGTTATTATATTTCTATTCTTTTTTGTGAATTATTAATTTTCAATATTAATCTTACCCGGTGATCATGTAGCTGCAGCTCTGCTGCCCGACAGAAAAAACCTAAGGGCGGGATACGCCAGCGATCGCTATACAGGTGGGGGTGTACAACAACAGCGCCATCTGTCGAGTAGGTACTCCAGTACTTCTTGTCAACAAAGAACCAATTTTCTCTCTGTCGTGCCACCGGCAAGACCTACTTGATACGCTGTTGTTTCTGGAGTTGATTTCACGCTTTTTGGTGATGTATTCTCTCTAGATATTAGCTTTCGCTGTACAGGAGTTATTATCATTACCTTATCAAGCTTTATTGATTAGATTTTGGATTATTTGTTGACGACTTGGATAGATTTTGGATACCCCCCTTTGACTAATTCAAGATGTCTGACCCTACTCAAGTCCCCAAGTACAGGCAGTGTAGCGCTAGGGACTGTTCTAGGCGTCTTCCGAAGGCCTCTATAGATCCTCACACCGTTTGTTCCAATTGTAGGGGTAAAGCCTGTCAATTGGAAGATCGATGTGAGGAATGCGCTGGGCTTTCGGAATTCGATTTTAATGAATTCCTTAAGAATGCACGTAGGCTAGAGAAGGATAGGATCAGGAGGAGTTCGTCTCGCTCTTTTGATTTTTCCTCTCCCCATGCCCCACAACCTATTCCTTCCCCTGTAGTGGTGACACCCGACCCTTCTACTAGCTCTCATCAACCCTCGATGGCGGACATGATGCGTGCCATTCAGGCTCTTGGTGACCGAGTCGAGTCATTAGCGAATGACCGCAATCAACTCTTGGCCGACGTCAAAGAGTTGAAGGAGAAAAGTGCAGTGGGAAGTGTAGTGAGTGCAAGTGCTGTGAAAAGTGTCAGTGTCAGTGTTACGCATGAGGGTGCATCTGTTCGTGCCAGTCGTCCTCCCAGTCCGGGACCTCTTGTAAGCTCCCAAGCCCAGGGGAGAAGCAATGTCGAAGGACCAAAGGGTTCGACAGGCCTTGATCAGCGTACAGATGTACCCTCAGTGGTTGCGGACGTATCTTGCAGAGATCGTCCCACCCACAAACAGACGAGTGGGCCCATTCATTCCTCGTCTGTGGAAGAAGTTTCTCGTCAGAAACGCTGGACTAAGGTCTCACGACCTCTCAAGCGCAAGGTCCCTTCCGAGCGAGTCCAACGGCCCAGGTGTAGCCACTGGGTCAGTTCGGACTCGCCGCAGTCTTCCGAAGACTGCACACCTCCCAAGAGAGGTAGAGTGGTTCCGCAGCAGGCAATCACTCCGTCTGTTGCCGCACCAACCACTGTAGACCCTAAGTGGTCTATGCAGACTCAGCTAGCTTCCTTCATGCAGGAGTATCGTGCTGAGAAGGTTGACGCTGCACCCGTTAACCTACAACCTGCCACGGTTGTGCGCTCAGCAGACACTGCGGCTGCCTGCTCCCACACTCCGGCTGTGAGAGCTCCACCACCGATGCGCAGTCGACCCTGCCAGACGCATGTTGACGTTAGCCGACGTGCGGCACCCTCCGTTGACATGCGTGAGCTACCGCATCAGCAGTGGGAAGGTGCTGTCAAGCTGCCGTGTTTTGACGCAATGCGGCAGTCTCCGCAACCCACGGCAGTCCCCACCACGCACCACCACTCCGCTTTTGTTGTTGCCAGCTCTCAGACTGACCAGCAGCGGCATGATGTTGGATCCAGTGCAGCTACGCATGCACCCGTGCTGCCGGATCCAGCCGTTCAGCTTTCTTCTCCTCCTTTGCCGCTTCCTCCTCAGCATTCGGATGAAGGAATTTCTGATGACGACGAAGCTGCGCATTTGGACGATCAACACTCCGACATAGAGGAACCCAAGACTTCGCCTCCCTCCTTAGACTTTAGGAAAGTCCTTGCCCTGTTTAAGGAGTTGTATCCGGACCAGTTTGTGTCTGCAGCCCCACGCTCACCTCCCTCTGAGTTCGCTTTAGGCATGCAGTCAGCAGCTCCTGCCTTTACGAAGCTCGTACTTGCGCGCTCATCCAAGAGAGCCTTGAGAGTACTGGGAGAGTGGTTGCAGGCCAAGAAGCAACTTGGGAAGACATCCTTCATCTTTCCACCGACCAAGCTTGCTTCCAAATCTAGCGTCTGGTATGCCACGGGAGAAGATCTCGGCTTGGGAGTTCCTGCCTCTGCCCAGGGCGACTTCTCAAGTCTGGTAGACTCTCCCCGCAGACTGGCTATGAGACGCTCCAAGATTTGCTGGACCTTTTCGGATATGGACCATCTTTTAAAGGGAGTTTTCCGAGCGTTTGAGATCTTCAACTTTCTGGACTGGTGTTTGGGAGCGTTAAGCAGAAAGACCTCCCCTTCGGATAAGGACTCTGCCATGCTCATCATGTCATGCATGGACAAAGCCATTCGGGATGGGTCTGGCGAGCTTGCGGCTTCGTTTGTGTCGGGAGTTCTCAAGAAGCGAGATCACCTTTGCTCCTTCTTGTCGGCGGGGATCACACCATGTCAGAGGTCAGAGCTGATGTTTGCTCCGCTATCCAAGTGTCTCTTTCCTGAGGAGCTGATCAAGGGAATTGCCGCCTCGTTGATCCAGAAGGATACCCATGACCTGGTGGCGTCATCCGCACGTAAAGTCACAGCTTTACCTTCCGTGCCTAGACCTAGGATGGACACACCAGCGTCTAGGTTCATTCCGCCCTTTCGTGGCAGAACCTCCAGCAGAGGAGGTACCCGTGCCGATAGTCAACGTGGCAAAAAGAAGAAGGGTTCCAAGTCCTCAAAAGGCAGAGTCTGACTGCCATCTTCTCCAGACAGCAGTGGGAGCCAGGCTCAAGAACTACTGGCAGGCCTGGGAGAACAGGGGTGCAGACGCACAGTCTGTGAAGTTGCTCAGAGAGGGGTACAGGATTCCATTCTTGCGCAAGCCCCCTCTAGCAACAACTCCCATCGACCTCTCTCTCCCAGGTACAGAGAGGAGGACAAGAGGCTAGCTTTACAGCAAGAGGTGTCTCTCTTGCTACAAAAGGGAGCGGTAGTCATAGTCCGGGACCATCAATCCCCGGGCTTCTACAACCGTCTCTTCTTAGTAGCAAAGAAGACAGGAGGGTGGAGACCGGTGCTAGACGTCAGTGCTCTAAATGTCTTTGTCACCAAGCAGACGTTCACCATGGAGACGACGAAGTCGGTGCTAGCATCGGTCAGGAAGGAAGACTGGATGGTCTCGTTAGACCTAAAAGATGCGTACTTTCACGTCCCCATCCATCCAGATTCCCAACCTTTCCTAAGGTTCGTCTTTGGGAAGGTGGTTTACCAGTTCCAAGCCCTGTGCTTTGGCCTAAGCACGGCACCTCTAGTGTTTACCAAACTGATGAGGAATATTGCCAAATTCCTACATTTAGCAGACATCAGAGCCTCCCTCTATTTGGACGACTGGCTTTTAAGAGCTGCGTCAAGTCGTCGCTGTCTGGAGAATCTCAAATGGACTATGGATCTGACCAAGGAATTGGGTCTCCTGGTCAATATAGAAAAGTCCCAACTCGTTCCATCCCAAACTATAGTCTATCTAGGTATGGAGATTCGGAGTCAAGCTTTTCGGGCTTTTCCGTCGGCCCCCAGAATCAGTCAAGCCCAAGAATGCATCCAGAGCATGCTGAAAAGGAACCGATGTTCAGTCAGACAGTGGATGAGTCTAATAGGGACGCTTTCATCGCTGGACCAGTTCATCGCGTTAGGGAGACTCCACCTCCGACCCCTTCAGTATCACCTAGCTGCTCACTGGAGAAAGGACATGACACTAGAAGCGGTCTCAGTTCCTATATCCGAAGAGATGAAGTCTGCACTGACTTGGTGGAAGAACAGCATTCTTCTCAAGGAAGGTCTACCACTGGCTGTTCAGACCCCCGACCACCTTCTCTTCTCGGACGCATCGGACACGGGCTGGGGTGCGACACTGGACGGTCGGGAATGCTCGGGCACGTGGAATCCGGATCAAAGAGCACTACACATCAACTGCAAGGAGCTACTGGCAGTTCATCTGGCCTTGAGAAGCTTCAAGTCCCTCCTTCTAGGCAAGGTGGTGGAGGTGAACTCCGACAACACTACAGCCTTGGCGTACATCTCCAAGCAAGGAGGGACTCATTCGAGGACGTTGTTCGAGATCGCAAGGGACCTCCTCACCTGGTCAAGAGATCGAAAGATATCGCTTGTAACGAGGTTCATTCAAGGCGACATGAATGTCATGGCAGACCGCCTCAGCCGGAAGGGTCAGATCATCCCTACAGAATGGACCCTTCACAAGAATGTTTGCAACAGACTATGGGCCCTGTGGGGTCAGCCCACCATAGATCTGTTCGCTACCTCGATGACCAAGAGGCTCCCGAATTATTGCTCACCGATCCCGGACCCAGTAGCAGTTCACGTAGATGCCTTTCTTCTGGATTGGTCCCATCTAGACCTTTATGCGTTCCCCCCGTTCAAGATTGTCAACAAGGTACTGCAGAAGTTCGCCTCTCACGAAGGGACAAGGTTGACGTTGGTTGCTCCCCTCTGGCCCGCGAGAGAATGGTTCACCGAGGTACTGCAATGGCTAGTGGACGTTCCCAGGACTCTTCCTCTAAGAGTGGACCTTCTGCGTCAGCCGCACGTAAAGAAGGTACACCCAAGCCTCCACGCTCTTCGTCTGACTGCCTTCAGACTATCGAAAGACTCTCAAGAGCTAGAGGCTTTTCGAAGGAGGCAGCCAGAGCGATTGCCAGAGCAAGGAGGACATCCACTCTCAAGGTCTACCAGTCAAAATGGGAAGTCTTCCGAAGCTGGTGCAAGGCGAATTCAGTATCCTCAATCAGTACCTCTGTAACGCAGATAGCTGACTTCCTTTTACACCTAAGGAAGGTAAGATCCCTATCAGCTCCTACGATCAAAGGTTACAGAAGCATGTTGGCAGCAGTCTTCCGCCACAGAGGCTTAGATCTTTCCAACAACAAAGATCTACAGGACCTCCTTAAGTCTTTTGAGACCTCAAAGGAGCGTCGGTTAGCCACACCAGGTTGGAACTTAGACGTGGTTTTAAGGTTCCTGATGTCAGCAAGGTTCGAACCGCTTCAATCAGCCTCTTTTTAAATATAAAACTTACCCGCTGGTTATATAAAAGAGCTGAAGTCCCTGACGCCAGGGCAGAAAATTCAAATCTCGCGCTATCGAAGATACGCCAGGTGTACCAACCGCACCCTAGCGGTAGAACAGGTGGAACTACACACCAACTCCAGTTCTTCTCTCTGCCGTCATAGCTGACTGACATACAGAAGTTCGCTCTCGTGTTTTTACTCTCTTGGGAAGTTGTTTGGTGATGTACAACGTTCTTTTTTGAGTTTAAGCTATCGTTGATTAATTTTCCTTGGTTCTTATCTTGAAATCTTTTTGTTTGAGATTTTCTTTATTGTTTTTTCCCTTACTTTTTGCTTGTCGGTCTCTCACGTTAACTTTAAAATGGCCGACTCCTCCCCTGCTCAGCGTAGGTGTGTTAGTGAGGGTTGTCGTACACGACTTCCTAATGGATCTATTGATCCTCATTCTATTTGTGTAAAATGTAGGGGTAAATTTTGTTCATTAGATGATAGGTGTAATGAGTGTCTTTCCTTAACTAATGATGATTTTGGTACTTACGATCGTTATGTTAGGAGATTAGAGAGAGATAGACTTAGGCGTAGTTCTTCCCGATCTGTGGATAGAACCTTTCCTAATTTACTTGTTCCTAATCCTGTTCCTTCCCCTGTGGTGGTAGATCAGGAACCTACTATGAAGGACATGTTTACTGCTATTTTGTCTCTTGGTGAGAAAGTTGAGTCCTTAGCAGCCGATAGAAATACTATCTTTTCAGAGTTAAAGGTATTGAAAAACCGTGATCCTATCGGAACTGTGGAAAGTGTTTCAGTGTCTGATGTGGTACCGAAGAATCGTGACTCTCTCGGTGTTGTGACAAGTGTTGATAATGTGGTTAGTGTTGCGGAAGGTGCGTCGACTCGAGTGTCTGATGTGGTACCGAAGAATCGTGACTCTCTCGGTGTTGTGACAAGTGTTGATAATGTGTTTAGTGTTGCGGAGGGTGCGTCGGCACGATCTTGTCGTTCACCTAGCCTTAGACCTCTTTCGAGCTCTCGAACCCATGGGAGAAGTAATGTCGAACGGCTTAAGGGAACGAGAAGCATCATCAATCGTGCAGACGTCCCCTCGAACGTTCCTGTTGCCGTAGCTCAGGTCGTTCACCCTCATCGTAGGAAAGGTGAGGTTCATACGTTATCCCCGTCTTCCGATGAAGGGTCGGGGAGTGAGATCTGGCGGCGAGCGTCGAGACCGCTTAAACGCTCCCATGTTGATTTGCACGCGGCGCGTCAAAACACACAGCGTCGGGAATCGCCTGTGCGGCCAGGATGTAGTTCGTGGGGTTCACCGGAACGTTTCCGTTCTCCCAGCGCTTGCACTCCGGCCAAACGTTCAGATCACCGTGTTCGTGCGGATATGATTCCTTCCGATTCGGACCTTGTAACTATTCATGCACCTCCTCTTCCATCGGATTGGCTTTCTTCCCCTGAAATGCGTGGTGACATTAGTGCGAATCTTCCTTCTAGGAGTTCTGTTGATCCGAAATGGACTGCGCTTTTGTCTATGAAGGAACAACTCTCGTCGTTGATGGATTCTTATCAACCAAGTGTTGGCGTTGTGTCTGGGCGTTCGATGTCAGACCAGTTATCGCACAAACGTTCGATGGTATATGGCCTTGACGAGTTATCACTTAGACGGTCTCCCATTCACAGTGTTCAACGCCAGGTTGATTTTGATAAGTCGCGTCAGAGAGTTTTGGTTGACCAGTTTGCGTTTTCTGGTCGCGGGGAAGAGCGTCGGCGTCGACAAGTGGACGAGACGCGGCAACAATTTGAAGTAGTGGATCGCCCGCGGCAACAACTTTTGGACGCGGCGCGTCAAAACATTGGTTTACAGCGGCGACATCCTGACTCCTTTGATCGCTCGCAGCAACAGTCCTCGGACTTTACGCGACCTCGCGGCGATCTTCAACAGTTACCTTCTGATTTCAAGCGTTCTTCTGTTCAACAACAGTTGAATTCTAAGCGGTCTAAGCAGTTGTTGGTTGAGGATGATCGTCTACATGTCCGTGTTTCGCATCAATCTTCTTCTACTTCTCCCCACCAAATTGACTCAGATGTTGGCCTTGACAGGCAGTCCCATCCAGACGTTGTTCCTTCGGTTCAGGCTGCAGCTGTTGCTGCACTGCCAGAAGACGAACCAGAGGAAAAGTCGGATGAGGATAATCCTATTGAGGAAGTCTCTGAGAATGAGGAGGAGAAGCATTATCAGCATGCTGTGGACCTTCGCAAGTTTATGCTTATTTTGACTGGAATTTTCCCGGATTCTTTTACCCCTGTGGCCCCTCGTTCTCCGCCTTCTGAATTCATCTTAGGTAAAGCTACTAAGGTTCCAGTTTACACCAAGATGGTTCTTTCTCGATCTTCTAAGCGGGCCTTAAAGTTAATGGGTTCTTGGTTGGACTCCAAGAAAGCTTTTGGCAAGACGGCCTTTGCCTTTCCTCCCGCTAGGTTAGCCTCTAAATCTAGTGTGTGGTATGAGACTGGTGAAGTGTTGGGCTTGAGTTTTCCTTCTTCTGCACAAGGGGATTTTTCAAGTTTGGTAGATGCTTCTCGTCGTCTTGCCTTAAGGAAGACGAAGATTTGGTGGTCCATTCCAGAGTTCGACCATTTGCTTAAAGGTCTTTTCAGGGCCTTTGAAGTTTTTAATTTTTTGGACTGGGCTTTGGGGGCTTTGAGTAAGAGGGTCTCTGATATGACGGAAACGGACACTAGTGGTTTGGTTCATTTGATGTCCTGCTTGGACAAAGGTGTGAGAGATGGCTCCAACGAACTTGCTGCCTTGTTTACAGCTGGAATTCTCAAGAAAAGGGCCACGATGTGCTCCTTCCTCTCCGCAGGAGTGTCTCCCTATCAGAAGACAGGCCTTCTTTTCGCACCTTTGTCTAATTCTTTATTTCCTCAGGAATTAGTGGGCGAGGTGGCTACTGCTCTCACTCAGAAGGCCACACATGACTTAGTTACTCATTCGACTAGGAAAGTTTTGCCTCCGTCTTTCTCCTCTCGAAAACCTAAGGAATCTTCTTCTGGGTTTCGTCTTCAGTCCTTTCGTGGGAAGCCCTCTGGGAGAGGCTCTTTTAAACCAGAAGGAAGGAAACCTAGAGGCAGAGGGGGCAAGTCCGGCCGAGGTAAAGTCTGACTGCCCTCTCCTTCAGACAGCAGTGGGGGCCAGGTTGACTCACTTTTGGGAGGCTTGGGAGAGGAATGGAGCGGACCCCTGGTCCGTCCAGGTGTTAAAGGAAGGCTACAAGATCCCCTTCCTGACCAATCCTCCTTTAGTCACAGATCCAGTGGATCTTTCGCCCAAATACAGAGAGGGTCCCAAGAAACAAGCCATGCTTCTACAGATGTCTCTTTTATTAGAGAAACGAGCAATAGAGGAAGTGCAAGATGTTACGTCTCCGGGGTTTTACAACCGCCTTTTTCTAGTACCCAAGAGTTCCGGGGGGTGGAGACCGGTTCTGGACGTAAGTGTGCTCAATGGTTACGTCCAAAACTCGACGTTCACCATGGAGACTCAGAAAACAGTTCTGGCAGCTGTGAGGAAGGACGATTGGATGGTCTCTTTAGATCTTCAGGATGCCTATTTCCACCTTCCGATTCATCCCAGCTGCAGACGTTATCTGAGGTTCATGGACGGAAACAAGGTCTTCCAGTTCAGGGCTCTTTGTTTCGGACTTTGCACGGCTCCTCTATTGTTCACCAAGATCATGCTGAACGTGGCAAGCATGCTGCATTCGAGGGGAATCAGGGCCTCTCTGTATCTGGACGATTGGCTGATAAGAGCCTCCTCAGCCGATTGTTGTTTGAAGGACCTCAAGATGACTTTGGATCTCTCCAAAGAACTGGGTCTCCTGGTGAGCTTGAAAAAATCACAACTCATTCCATCCCAGGAGATTCTTTATTTGGGGATGGAGATTCACAGTCGGAGTTTTCGGGCTTTTCCGTCGTCGGTGAGAATCCAAGCAGCCCTCCTAAAAGTACAAACGTTCCTGAAGAGAGATCTTTGCTCCGTCAGAGATTGGATGAGCCTTCTGGGGACTCTCTCGTCGTTAGAGAAGTTCGTGACCCTGGGGAAGTTGTTCTTGCGTCCTCTTCAGTTTCATCTCAACCGCCATTGGAAGAAAGGGGACAGCCTCGACAGGGATTGCATTCCCATCTCGACTTCCATCAAGTCTCATCTTCAATGGTGGAACAACGAGCCCAGACTGAAAGAAGGCTTGTCTTTACTTCAGAGGAACCCAAACCTCGTGTTGTGTTGCGACGCCTCCAACTCGGGGTGGGGAGCCACTCTAGAGAAGCAGGAACTTTCGGGGACTTGGACGGTAGAGCAAACCTCTCTCCACATCAATCAAAAAGAGCTTTTAGCTATTCATCTGGCTCTCATCGGCTTCGAAAAGCAGATCAGGGGCAAGGTAGTCCAAGTCAATTCGGACAGCACGACAGCTCTGGCCTATATTGCGAAACAAGGCGGGACCCACTCTTGGCCTCTGTTCGAGATTGCAAGACTGCTCCTCATCTGGGCGGAGGAAAGGAAGGTGACTCTTTTGACGCGGTTCATCCAGGGAGTCAACAATGTGAGCGCAGACAGACTCAGCAGGAAAGGTCAGGTTCTCTCCACAGAATGGATTCTGCACCCGGACATCTGCAAGAGTCTGTGGCGGTTATGGGGTCGACCTCTCGTGGATCTCTTTGCCACCGCGAAGACCAAACGACTAGAGTGTTATTGCTCTCCGGTTCCAGATCCCGAAGCTTTTCACATAGACGCTTTTCTGATGAACTGGTCACACATGGAGGTTTATGCCTTTCCTCCGTTCAAGATCCTTTACAAAGTGATTCAGAAGTTCGTTTCACACGAGGAGACCAGAATGACACTGATAGCTCCGTTCTGGCCGTCAAGGAGCTGGTTTCCAGAGGTACTGGAATGGATGGTGGATGTCCCGAGAAGCCTTCCCATGAGACCCGATCTTCTCAGACAACCTCACTTGGCCCGAAATCATCAAAACCTCCGAGCTCTACGTCTGACTGCCTTCAGACTATCGAAAAACTCGCTAGAGCTAGAGGATTTTCGAAGAAGGCAGCCAAGGCAATTGCAAGGGCAAGAAGGTCTTCAACCATCAAGGTGTATCAGTCCAAGTGGGAGTTGTTCAGGGAATGGTGTAGAACTAACGCGATTTCCTCTTCCAGTACATCGCTTTCCCAAATAGCAGATTTTTTCTTGGACCTTAAAACTAAGCATAACTTCTCGTCATCAACTATTAAAGGTTACAGGAGTATGTTGGCGACGGTTTTTCGACACAGGAACCTAGACCTTTCTGATAATAAGGATCTACGAGATTTACTTAGGTCTTTTGATACGACCAAGATGATTCAAACGGCTCCCATCGCCTGGAATTTGGATGTTGTCCTTAAATTTCTCATGAGTGACAGATTTGAGCCTTTACACTCGGCTTCATTTAAGGACTTAACCTTGAAAACCCTTTTTCTAGTTACCCTCGCCACTGCGAAAAGAGTTAGTGAAGTTCACGCTTTAAGCAAGAACATTGGTTTTCGTAATGGGAAAGCCATTTGTTCTTTGCAACTGGGGTTTCTGGCCAAGAACGAAAACCCTTCTCGACCATGGCCCAAATCCTTCGAGATTTCTAACCTTTCGGATTTGGCTGGCGATGAATTGGAAAGGGTTCTCTGTCCAGTTAGAGCTCTACGTTGTTATGTGGACAGAACTAAGAATCTGAGAGGTAACTCAGACGCTCTGTGGTGTGCAGTTCGGAAACCCTCGATGCCCATGTCCAAGAATGCCTTGTCTTTTTTCGTTAGATTGTTGATTCGAGAAGCTCATGCTCAGTGTGATGAGTCGGATCAGAGGCTCCTCAAAGTCAAGACACATGAAGTCAGAGCGGTAGCGACTTCAGTGGCCTTTAAACAGAACCGTTCTCTGCAAAGTCTGATGGATACAACATTTTGGAGAAGTAAGTCTGTTTTTGCATCCCATTACTGTATTTGAAGAATGTTCAGACTCGCTATGAGGACCTTTTTACGTTGGGTCCTTTTATAGCTGCTAATGCGATAGTAGGTGAATGATCTACCACTACGTTCCCTTTTTTCCTAATACCCCTTTTCTATCTCTTGGAACTCGTTTTTTATGGTTGTTTGTGGAGATTGGGCGTCAGTCTTCCGCAATCTTTGATTTGGCTAGGTGGTCATTTTGTTCCTTGAGTGCACCCGGAACAAGGGTATTTGTTGAGGTCCTGTCATGTTATAGGTGTTTGTACCGTTTGACAGCTCCTAGAGATTTTCAGCCCGAGTGGATTACTGGATCTCTTAAGGATAGCGGACGAAATGAGGCAGAGTATCATTGCTGTCAGCTTCCTTATCAGGTGAGAACTGCTTAAGTTTATTGTATGTAACCCTTAAGTGAATTTTCTGTATGTAGCTGTCTCTGACCCGCCACCAAGGGGTGTCAATCAGCTCTTTTATATAACCAGCGGGTAAGTTTTATATTTAAAAATGATATTTTCATAATAAAATAAATTTTTGAATATACTTACCCGCTGGTTATATAAATTTAACACCCTCCCTCCTCCCCTCTAGAGACTACCTATGGTATGGCTATGAGGCATGGAAGAACTGGAGTTGGTGTGTAGTTCCACCTGTTCTACCGCTAGGGTGCGGTTGGTACACCTGGCGTATCTTCGATAGCGCGAGATTTGAATTTTCTGCCCTGGCGTCAGGGACTTCAGCTCTTTTATATAACCAGCGGGTAAGTATATTCAAAAATTTATTTTATTATGAAAATATCATTTTAAAGATCTCACTTTGAAGACTCTTTTCCTCGTTTGCTTAGCAACAGCTAAAAGAGTCAGTGAGATACACGCCTTCAGCAGGAACATAGGATTTACATCTGAAATGGCTACATGTTCCTTACAGCTTGGTTTTTTAGCTAAAAACGAACTCCCTTCTCGTCCTTGGCCCAAATCGTTCGCAATTCCAAGTCTGTCCAGTTTGGTTGGAAACGAACAAGAGAGAGTACTTTGCCCAGTAAGAGCTCTTAAGTACTATTTAAGACGTACGAAGCCATTACGAGGACAATCAGAAGCTTTATGGTGTTCTATTAAGAAACCTTCTTTACCGATGTCGAAGAACGCAGTCTCTTATTACATCAGGCTTTTGATTAGAGAAGCCCATTCTCATCTGAATGAGGAAGACCATGCTTTGCTGAAGGTAAGGACACATGAAGTTAGAGCTGTCACTACTTCAGTGGCCTTCAAACAGAACCGATCTCTGCAGAGTGTAATGGATGCAACCTATTGGAGAAGCAAGTCAGTGTTCCCATCATTTTACCTTAAAGATGTCCAGTCTCTTTACGAGAACTGCTACACCCTGGGACCATTCGTAGCAGCGAGTGCAGTAGTAGGTGAGGGCTCAACCACTACATTCCCATAATCCCATAACCTTTTTTAATCTTTCTCTTGAAATGCTTTTTATTGTTGTTTTTGGGTTGTACGGAAGGCTAAGAAGCCTTTCGCATCCTGGTTGATTTGGCGGGTGGTCAAATTCTTTCTTGAGAATCGCCTAGATTAGAGGTTGTGATGAGGTCCTTTAGTATGGGTTGCAGCCCTTCATACTTCAGCACCTAGGAGTCGCTCAGCATCCTAAGAGGATCGCGAGGCTCAGTAAGGAAGACGTACTTAAAAAGGCAGAGTAATGGTTCAAGTCGACTTCCTTACCAGGTACTTATTAATTTTATGTCTGTTATTTTGAATAACTGCTAAAATGAAATACGGGATACTTAGCTTCTAATGTTAACATGTATGCTGGTCTCCACCCACCCCCCTGGGTGTGAATCAGCTACATGATCACCGGGTAAGATTAATATTGAAAAATGTTATTTTCCTTAGTAAAATAAATTTTTGAATATACTTACCCGGTGATCATGAATTAAAGGACCCTCCCTTCCTCCCCATAGAGACCCAGTGGACCGAGGAGAAAATTGGTTCTTTGTTGACAAGAAGTACTGGAGTACCTACTTGACAGATGGCGCTGTTGTTGTACACCCCCACCTGTATAGCGATCGCTGGTGTATCCCGCCCTTAGGTTTTTTCTGTCGGGCAGCAGAGCTGCAGCTACATGATCACCGGGTAAGTATATTCAAAAATTTATTTTACTAAGGAAAATAACATTTTATGTTAATTTTTTATGTTGGGGACTATGATTTGCTCTTTATATAACATTACGAACATTTAGGAATGAGTGAGTGTATATAATTTATGTATTTATGATGTGTGGAATATATTTAGTGCATTTTCATTAATTCTTATGGTAAATTTTTTTAACGTATATGAGCATTTGGGTAATTTTTTTTATTCATATGAGCATTTTAGGTTGCAAGCTCGCTCCCAAGAACTAACTGAACTCCTAATCTGAGGTACCACTGACCATATATAATATGTGTATATGTATATACATATCTTTTTATTTATCTTTAGTAGTTTATTCTTTACTCTTTAGTTCTCTTCTCCACTGGGCTACTTTTGCACTCATAGGCCCTTGGGCTAGTTGCCATCTATCTTGGCACTTACTTCAATTTTGGGTTTAGGCAACAGCAAAAATAAAGAAAAGGGGGACTTTTTCTTTTTTCGTCCTTGCCTGACAAGGTATTGCCAGGGTGCCATATACCCACCCTCCCCGCCATCTTCCACCACAAATGAAGCTTCATATGCTGACTCCTTTACTGCCGCTACCTCAGCGGTCACCTTATAACAGCAATGCCTGTCAGAACTGCTTCATAATCGCTCGCCATTCCTAGGAAACTCTTTTGCCTCTTTATCACATCTGTCCTGTCCCCGAGGGTGTTCTTCTTCCATCCATCTAAACCTTGGACTTTCTCTTGTACTTCTCCATTCAACTCTTGCACTCATCACCTTCTTCAGCAGATAACCATTTTTCATCCTCTTTACATGGCCAAATCACCTCAACATATTTATATCCACTCTAGCTGTTAATTCATTCTTCACACACACATTCTCACTCTTATGGCTTTAATCTCAGTCACTTTCATTCCCTACAACTCTTATCCATACATCACAGTTGGTACTGCTGAACTATATGGCATACTTACTGCTATTGAAAAAATAACATTAAAAGAGGAGGACAATTTTACCTTTTTTTAGTGATGCAAGAAGTGTCCGACAAGCTCTAGAAGTTTTTAATTCTTGTAACTCTTTAGTTTTAAGAATTTTAGAGTGGCTTTTTATTATTAGGCTGAGAGGTATGAGAGTTTGATGTTGCTGGGTTCCGGCACATGTAGGTGTGTCTGGAAATGAGAAGGCTGATTTACTTGCAAAGACTGCTGCTGCTGAATTGCTACCAGGAAGGTATCCCATCCTCTGTAATGATTTTTCACCTAGTACAGTATTAAGAATTTATTTTATGATAATTGGCAACAGCATTGAGGTAGTTTAGTTGGTAATAAGATAGAGAAATAACAAATGTTATATCTCCTTGGAGGTATAACATGATTCTCTGAAAGTGGGAGACTACTTTTGTCGTCTCCACATTGGTCACACACTGTTGACACAAGTTTCTGATGACTGGCCAACACCAGCCTAATTGCAATTACTGTTTGGTATCCTTCACAGTGAGGCATTTGTTGACTGAATGCCCCTCTTTTAGCACCGTAAGAAATAGCTATCTGTTTGAGGCTCGAGGTGAGGATGGCAGGTTCATCTATGCCAAGATTCTTGGGCAGGATGTGGTGTACCATGTTACTGGTATTTTTAGATTTATTCCAGAAACAGGTCTTCTGAAAGCTATTTAAATTGTATAAGGACATCTTTGTTTTTGTGGTTTTAAATTGAATATTTTTTTAATCCTTATTTAAAATAAATATCAGCATCAATGACCTTTGATGTCAGGATGCCAGAGAACTCTAAATCAATCAATCACAGTTGGTACAATCACTTTCCCATAAAGGACTAGATTTTCAGGTTTAGAGGTAGTTTTAATGATAGTAATAGCAACTAAAGCATCATCACTGATTCATGATGGGCAATAAAATTTATCTCTAAATCTTCTGATACATCTGGGACTCTCTTGTGTAATATTAGCTCAAAGGGCCTTTCTGGTGTACTGTCCAGTACTCTTCTTTTAATATGGAATGGTCCGTTTCCTATGCTTCTGGTAGGTGATGCAGAGAATACAGATTTGTATCTTTAGAAATACTGTATTACTAAGAAATTCTTTAATACTTTTATGTTTTGTATTTTATCTTTATCGTATTGAAAATTAATTTTATTCTAAAGTAATAGTTTGTATTCATGCTGTTTTATTATTGACATTTTTAAGGAACTTGAGCAGTTCGGAATGGTTGACAAAGGAAGAGTTTGAAATAAAGATTATTGAAGCCATGAAGGATTATCATGTAAGTATTTAATTATTTTTCATTAAGATAAGTATTTTTCTTTTCTGTTAGATGAAGAGGTTTTTGAATTGTCCTAAAAATATTAAAGAAAAACTAAATGAAGATTTTTGCTGGTGTCATAATACTAATTATTATTATTTCAATGTGTTGTCCAACATTCATTGTACTACACGTACTATATTGGAAAATACAAGATGGTTGACAAAAGGAGAAATTAGAGGATTAGTAGAGGGTTTGTATGACGAGCCTTCCTTTATATCAACAATTACCATTGTGCTACTGTGCATGGCCTGCTACAGCTATGTTGGAAAGCTTGTTGTCGCTTTGTCAAATGTTCAGGTAATGTCTCGGTAGTCTTACTTTAGAGGATTTTTTTGTGCCCTTTATCAGGCTTTTGATATTAGTGTGGTTGTATCAAAATTTCAACTCAATGTTCAGGGTATGTCGTCTCACAGAGGTTGTTTAGTTGGTTCAAGTTAAAATGCTCAAGATATGCATTGTCTGTCAAGGCAGTATGTGTGTAGTTCAGGATGGATTTGATAGTATTAGGTTTTACTAAAAATAAGATCAGACAGGAGCAATGAAAAAAAGGTGAAGCGATTTTAGTTTATTTGTTGCGTTTGCCCAGCTAATGGCCATATCTCTGTTAATGTTACTATAGGGAAATTTTTGTAAATCTGCTTTTTCCACTTAATTATTTATGGTAAGAGGGATTGGCTGGATGTGGTGAGTGAGCATACCTGGTCATTCCTAGTCAGTTACCTTGCAAATGCTGAGGTATGTGGACCTACAACACATTGCTCTGTGATTTAACTGATTATTTTCAGTGTTTTTTTTTAAGTTATGGAATCTGGAAAGAGGAACAGAGTTTCAGGTGTACAGTAGTATATCTAGCTGTAAGAATATAAAACTGAAATAAATTCCTATCACGGAAAGGTTGAAGGTAATGGTAAGGCTTTGTCTATGTACAGTATATGGTGTTTGAAGGCTTTGACATCAAAAGTTCTAGTTACTTTGATATTAAAAAGTAAAAAGATAAAATTCAACCGTACGGTAGAAGTATGTCAAATCCCGTGGAATTTAAAAGCAATAAAAAGAGAATGACAATATCTGATTATGAGACTTAGGTGGAGCATTATGTAAGGGTTACAAACAAAAAATATATGTTGCTGTCAATGTTTTAGGTGTCGACCATTCAAGATACCGAATCCTGTCTCGCCAAACCATGGGAATAAGAAATTTTAAGACTATTATCTGTAGGTAAATCATTTTCCAAGTCATTAATATATGTGGTGTTCTAGGAGATATTAAAATACCAATAAAATTTATGTAGATTTATTTAGAAATGGTAGAGTGTGAAAAAGTGTTTACTTCCTTGGCTGTTGCTAAATCCCCACCACTGTCTCCAATACAGCTTTACCATAGTGCAAGTTAATGAACAGCTAAGAAACTTTATTAAAGTGCTTTATTATTTCTTACTTATTCATGGCTTTATCTTAAAACATACATACATACATATACCAAGGTACTTCCCCCAATATTGAGGGGTAGCCGACATCAAACAAATGAAACAGAATAGGGGACCTCTACTCTCTACGTTCCTCCCAGCCTGACAAGGAACTCAACCGAGTTCGGCTGGTACTGCCAGGGGTGCCACAGCCCACCCTCCCCCGTTATCCACCACAGATGAAGCTTTATAACACTGAATCCCCTACTACTGCTACCTCCGCGGTCATCCAAGGCACCGGAAGAAGCAGCAGGGCCTACCGGAACTGCGTCACAATCGCTCGCTATTTATTCCTATTTCTAGCACGCTCTCTTGCCTCTCTCACATCTATCCTCCTATCACCCAGAGCTTCCTTCATTCCATCCATCCACCCAAACCTTGGCCTTCCTCTTTTACTTCTCCCATCAACTTTTGCATTCATCACCTTCTTTAGCAGATAGCCATTTTCCATTCTCTCATCATGGCCAAACCACCTCAACACATTCATATCCACTCTAGCTCACCAAACTTTCAACTGGGCCCCACAAGCCCCTAAAAGAGTTGAAAGACCCAGGTCTACATGGCTAAGAAATATGTGTCTGAAGTAAGAGATGAATGGAGAAGTATTGATTTAAAAGCTCAAGATATGAGATGAGTGGCGAAATCTTACCGAGGCCCTTTGCGTCAATAGGCGTAGGAGGAGATGATGATGATGAATGATTTTAGTATGATTTCAGCATAATTTTAATAGCTATTAAATTCTTTCATGAGGTAGTTAACAACAGCTGATGAGCAAGGGGAGTAATCCTGCCCACTTTCCTATCAAAGACACGCTGTTGTCTTATCCAAAAGTTGTTTGATCTTTTTCTCTTTCTTTACAAAGTGAATGGTTATTTGTTGGCTTCATGTCAATTATGGAATTGAAGCAGGAATCTTGTAAATACTGGGCAGAAGGGGGAGGCTGAAACCTGTTCATGGTAAGACTGGCTTTAGATCAATGCTCTCTCTGCACTTCTTGTTGGGAGCATGATTGTTTGCAGTCATCCCCATTTGCCAAAGACAGCTCTTGACCTCCCATTCAGTAGCAAGTTTATTCTTTGAGGAGGAAAAGGAAGACTTGAGTCTTCTCCATCGTCATCCTTAATAAGATCCAAGATGATGCTGAAGAGACTGTATGGCACTTTTCTCTCCTCATTGAATTTGTCAATCAATGAAATTCCTAAGTATATGCTACTGGCTTGGTCCTTTGAGAGAACTCAGATCTGCAATGGCAAGTTTTTCAGTATTTGGTGGAGAGTGGATTTCCGCCAATGATCACTGCATGTCAGCTTTTAATGAAAGCTCTCCAATTGCCATGTAGACCACTGCTGATGAGTTTCATTTAAGAAAGGCTCCCACCCCAATACAGTGAACTCTTGCTCTTCATGATTAATTTATAAAATCGGCCATGTATGTCAAAATCGCAAATAGGAAACTAATTTTTCTCATAAGAATACATGGCAAGTCTGTCTAATGTAGACCCCAAATTCCCAATTTTCTTCATATTTTAAATAAATAAACTTTATTTCACATGAAATAAATACGGTAACTGTTTGTTCCTATGTGGATACAAACTTCTGAGTCATTTGGATGGATTCCATTTTCTACAACCAGACAATTAGAAAAAAGGTTCGGTTGCATAATAATTGGGTTACCTAGCAACTCCGCTGCTTGGCAGTGATGTGTGTTGTTGCGCAGTAAGCCTCATTTCTATCCTGGTTGCTGTTATAATAAGAGTTTTTTTTATTTTCACTAATTGTGCTTATCATTATTTTTGCTACGATTATGCTTGCCAATAGCTAGTGCCTGTAGTGTCATGCGATCTTGTGTGATCTTGCCTCGGCCTTAATGGTCGCCCTTGTCGCATCTTCATAGTCAGGTTGATGTCGATCCTCATTCTTTTTGCCCCTTATGCCATGACAAACGATGATCTGTGGAATCTCCATACGAGTATTGTATGGATTGGCTGTCCTCCTAGTGGGAGAGATATTGTTCCAGGTACAAGAAACAAACTAAGTGAGATAGTTCTTCCTCCTCTTCTTCCAGCAATGGTAAGAAGTTTAAGCTCCTCTCTGCATCAAAAGTTATCCCCCACCCGGTTCCTTCATTTCATGAGGCTTCTGAGGCTCAAGTTACAGAGGACGGTGCAAGTTACAGAGGACGGTGGCCATAATGATAATTATTGATGATCATAATTTTATAAATGTACAGTATTATCACCTAATATAGAACATGTGCCACAGTCGATGCTTGTGACAGATCCCTTGGCTATGCCCACTACCCTCCCTGAGCAGGATCCAGTACCAGTATCTTTGGTCCCTGGTTATTCAGAAATGCATAGATCTCCCTCTCCTCCCTCTAGTGTATTGAGTGGTAAGCCCTATACCGTACTGTATAGCTGATTTTATACAGGATGACTTTTCACTTCTGGAGGTATCTCCAATCAAGGCATTGCAAATGCCCTCCCCCCTCATTCCCATACTTAAAACCTTAGAGTTGAGACTGCCATTTCTCCCTGTACATAGGCAACCCTGTTGGAGGATCCATTTTGTCCCTCTCCTACTCATACACACAAGCTGGGCTTGCCTGTACCACCAGGATCCTCGTCACCGCTCTCCTCTTATGAGTTCTCTGGACTTATCCTAGAACTCTCCATTACAATACAATGTATTGAGGATAGTTGGACTGCTTCGGCTGTGTCCATAACCGCAATTTTGGCCAGACCAAGTTTCTCTAAACGTATTGTGTCTTCTCCGTTCAAGCAAATTGCTCAGTAGTTGATAGTAACTACAACACAAACGCTAATCCCACGTCTGTTAACCATATTTGACACAGCCTGGACGTGTTCCTGTGCAAACAAATCTGTACGTGCTATTGTGCCCAAGCCTGATGTCTTCACTGAACGCGCCATCATTTCAATACGTGATGATATTTCTCTGCATGATGGCTATGATACTATGTCACATGATTATGCATATTCTGATCGTCCTGCCACGACCGAAGCTCGTATATGAATGGAACCCCATCGTGGTAGTGTTCCATCATCAGCTTTGGCTCAGTATCGGCTAGCTTTGGCTTACAATCCCCAACAACCATTGGTTATTCAAAGGACAAACCTGTTGCTTTATCACATTGTACTCAAATAAGTACCTTGTCTAATGTTCGTAATGCTACAAATTTCACACTTTCTTTGGGACAACAGAAACATTATTTTTCAGGTGAATAGTCTTTTCAGGGTCAGGATAGGAAAAGGGCACTGGAATTGTTTCCCCACTTTTCCTTCAGTGACATCCCCATCTACAAGAGATGGGTTACAGTAATTAGACGCTGTAGACATGGTCCTCGTAGGAGGCGCCTTATGTCGCCTGCCTCAGAGAAATCTTTCTCCTCTCACAGGTTGAGTTTGAAAAGAAAACTCCCTGTCATTCCCTTGCCAACTGCTAGAGGTAGAAACTTGTATGCCAGGAGTATGACTCCATCCCTCTTCTTTCTCTGCCTCCTCTTCTCTCCATTCATTGAGTGTTGTAAGGGAGAGGAAGGAAGTCTATTGTGCCTATCAAGTTAGAACCACCAGTTATCCTTAAAGTGGAACTATCATATGATAAGCCTGTTATTACTATCAATGACTCCAGAAAACCTCACTGCGCGAGCAGGCACAAGCTCAGCTGATTTAGCCGCCTTGAGTTTTCGATGTCTGGTTTAGAGCATCACATTTCATCAAGATCATGAGCCTATTACGTCACTCGGATGGCCTAGGTGAGCCACCTTGCCTGCGAATTGCTTTATATACTTGTAACTGTGAAAGAGAGTGAATGCCTCTTAATGGAGACTTCCCCATCCAAGGAAGACTCCCATTTAGATGACTCAGAAGTTTGAATCTGCATAGGAATAAACTAAAAATAATTTTTATTTTTTTTTATTTTTCCTAGCTATACAAACCTGAGTCATTTAAGCAAAGGTCCAGCCTCAACCCCCCCCCCTCCCCCCACCAGAATAGAGTGAGGCCTACCGCATAACAACACACAACACTGCCCAGCAGTGGAGTTTTTAGGTAACCAATCATGATGCAACCCAACCCCTGTTCTTGTCTGGTCGTAGAAAATGGAACGAGGAGTAACCCATTTAAATGACTCTAGTTTATATAGCTAGGAAAAATACAAATTGTTTTTAAAATTTGTAGTATTAACTATGCACTATTATATTTATTAACCCTGAGTATTAGAATTAAATTAACAATATATTATGCACTGTAGTGAGGAATTTCTGTAGTCATGTGATGTGTGTGTGGCAAGAAGTTTGTTGGAGGCAGCATGAGGAAGGGCAGTGAATGGTGGAATGAAGGAGTGAAGGTAAAAGTGGAAGAGAAAAAGAGGGCTTTTGAAGAATGGCTGCAGAGTAATAGTGTAGAGAAGTATGAAAAATATAAAGAGAAAAATGTGGAAGTAAAGCGCAAGGTAAATGAGTCAAAGAGGGCAGCTGACCTGAGGTGGGGCCAGGGATTGGGTCATTCATATGAAGAGAATAAGGAGTTTCGGAAGGAAATGAAGAGAGTAAGGAAGGCCGGTTCAAGAATTGAAGTGACAGTGAAAGATGGAAATGGAAGGCTGTTAAAAGGAGAGGAGGCAAGGAAAAGGTGTGCGGAATATTTTGAAAGTTTACTGAATGTTGAGGATAATAGGAATGCAGATATAATTGTTGTTGCAGGTGTTGAGATGCCAGTGATGGGAGATGAGAATGAGAGAGAGATTACAAGAGAGGAAGTGAGGAGAGCACTAGATGAAACGAGAGTAAGAAAAGCATCTGGTATGGATGGTGTGAGAGCTGAGATGTTGAAGGAAGGATGTGTGACTGTACTTGAATGGTTGGTGAGATTGTTTAATATGTGTTTTGTGTTGTCAATGGTACCAGTAGATTGAGTTTGTGTGTGTATTGTACCACAATATAAGGGTAAGGGAGATGTGCATGAGTGTTGTAATTCAAGAGGTATTAGTTTGTTGAGTGTAGTTGGAAAAGTGTATGGTAGAGTTCTGTTTAATAGGATTAAGGATAAAACAGAGAATGCAATCTTAGAAGTACAGGGTGGTTTTAGAAGAGGTAGGGGTTGTATGAATCAGATTTTTACAGTTAGGCAGATATGCGAGAAATATTTAGCAAAAGGTAAGGAGGTGTATGTTGCGTTTATTGATCTGGAGAAAGCGTATGATAGAGTTGATAGGGAAGCAATGTGGAATGTGATGAGGTTATATGGAGTTGGTGGAAGGTTGTTGCAAGCAGTGAAAAGTTTCTACAAAGATAGTAAAGCATGTGTTAGGACAGGAAATGAAGTGAGCGATAGGTTTCCAGTGAGACTGGGGCTGAGAGAGTGATGTGTGATGTCGCCGTGGTTGTTTAACTTGTATGTTGATGGAGTGGTGAGAGAGGTGAATGCTTGAGTGCTTGGATGAGGATTGAAACTGGTAGACGAGAATGACCATGAATGAGAGGGAAATCAGTTGTTGTTTGCGGATGATACTGTACTGGTAGCAGACGCAGAAGAGAAGCTTGGCCGATTAGTGACAGAATTTGGAAGGGTGTGTGAGAGAAAGAAGTTGAGAGTTAATGCGGGTAAGAGTAAGGTTATGAGATGTACGAGAAGGGAAGGTGGTGCAAGGTTGAATGTCATGTTCACTGGAGAGTTATTTGAGGAGATGGATCAGTTTAAGTACTTGGGGTCTTTTGTTGCAGCAAATGGTGGAGTGGAAGCAGATGTACGTCAGAGAGTGAATGAAGGATGCAAAGTTTTAGGGGCAGTTAAGGGAGTAGTAAAAAATAGAGGGTTGGGCATGAATGTAAAGAGAGTTCTGTATGAGAAAGTGATTGTAGCAACTGTGATGTATGGATCGGAGTTGTGGGGAATGAAAGTGACGGAGAGACAGAAATTGAATGTGTTTGAGATGAAGTGTCTAAGGAGTATGGGTGGTGTATCTCGAGTAGATAGGGTTAGGAACGAAGTAGTGAGGGTGAGAATGGGTGTAAGAAATGAGTTAGCAGCTAGAGTGGATATGAATGTGTTGAGGTGGTTTGGCCATGTTGAGAGAATGGAAAATGGCTGTCTGCTAAAGAAGGTGATGAATGCAAGAGTTGATGGGAGAAGTACAAGAGGAAGGCCAAGGTTTGGGTTGATGGATGGAGTGAAGAAAGCGCTGGGTGATAGGAGGATAGATGTGAGAGAGGCAAGAGCGTGCTAGAAATAGGAATGAATGACGAGCGATTGTGACGCAGTTCCGGTAGGCCCTGCTGCATCCTGCGGTGCCTTGGATGACTGCGGAGGAAGCAGCAGTAGGGGATTCAGCGTTATAAAGCTTCATCTGTGGTGGATAACGGGGGAGGGTAGGCTGTGGCATCGTAGCAGTACCAGCCGAACTCGGTTGAGTCCCTTGTCAGGCTGGGAGGAACGTAGAGAGGAGAGGTCCCCTTTTTTGTTTCATTTGTTTGATATTGGCTACCCCCAAAATTGGGCGAAGTGCCTTGGTATATGTATGCATGTATGTATGTATAAGAAACAATCTAACACAAACTATTCAATTTCATCAGCATATCTCTCTTTCTTCTCCTTCTCTCTCACTCGCATGCCATACAATACATATATAGAAGAAGAAACAACAATATTTGTTATTTAGAAAAGTGTCAGTTAAATACAACACAAAATAAATATCTATACTAAAACAAGGCATTTGATTTTGTCAACTGGTCTCTAGTTTTAGCAGACAACATTATCAAATGTTAAAAGATAATTATTTTTAAAAAGTTTATTGTGCTTCATCAAAACATTTTTGTACCTTTGCTTCCAATTTTGTGTACATTTTAACAATCAACAATTACTGCCTATTTTTTTTTACTCTTGGATATATTCTGATCTCAAAATGCAGCTGTCGAGAATATGTGAACATTTAAGCAACAGATAACTGTTTATATTTCTTAAATTATTCAAAACGTCTTCATAATGAATATTACATCAACATCAATATGTTATAGCCGACCATATTTTCATACAGTTTGTTTATTAGCTATTATTATTAGTTATCACTTAGACGTGAATATCTCTCTCTCTCTCTCTCTCTCTCTCTCTCTCTCTCTCTCTCTCTCTCTCTCTCTCTCTCTCTCTCTCTCTCTCTCTCAGGTCCCAATAGAAGAAACAAAAATTCCTTAAAAAGTGTCAATTGAATACCACACACAAAATAAATTCATCCTTTGTTTAAATCTATGTTTGATAGTAGGCTGGGGTTAACAGAGCATTCAATTTCCTCAGCTGATCTTTAGTTTTAGTTGACAAAATAACATACGTACAGAAAGAAATTTAAAAAAGTTACGGTTTTTTATGTTACCCGAGCTTTATTTAAGCATTTTTGTGCTTTTCTATTATAAATTTAAGGTGCATTTTAATTGTTCCTTCTATTTTGGTTTGTTGTTAGCTGATCTCAAGGGGACGTTATTGGGAATATGCTTACAACTAATTAACCAAGTATCTCTTATAAAATGTCCTAACTTATACAGTACAGTATTATTTGCTAATTTTAATTGTAAACATTAGGCTGTACTGTGTTTTGCAATTTATAACTAAATTTCACATTTTTAAATATTCAACTTAGCCGGTGAATATATAATAGCTGCAACTCTGCGGCTAGACAGAAAACACACTCAAAAAACTCGCGAGCGAT
This sequence comes from Palaemon carinicauda, assembly GCF_036898095.1. Classification (NCBI taxonomy): domain Eukaryota; kingdom Metazoa; phylum Arthropoda; class Malacostraca; order Decapoda; family Palaemonidae; genus Palaemon; species Palaemon carinicauda. The sequence continues at coordinate 69,065,815 of NC_090741.1, read as the reverse complement.
CGCTATGAAGGTTGCGAGTGTGCCCACCAGCGCCAACTGTCGGCCAGATACCACTCTTGCATGTAAACAAACCCTTCAATTCTTCTCTGTCGACGTTGACGACAAGACGTATTCATACTCGCTGTAGAACCTGGAGTTTTCTCAACATATTTGGTGAAGTACTTCATTTTGGTTTGAGCTTTCGCTGTGCAGGTGTTTTATCTACAACTTAAATCTTGAACTCGTTTTTGGATAGATTTAATTTTTGATGACTTTGGATTGTTTTTTGGACTTTCCTTGACTTTTAAATGGCCGACCCTTCCCTTAGTACGGAAGTGTGTTTAGGCTTTTAGCAATTATCTTATCACGTTATGAATTAATTATAGATTTTCCTCTATATATTTTATATCTCACCCGCCTTTATTAGGCCTCTTCGATTAGCTTTCCATTTATAATAAACATCAAGATAAATTTTAATGATTTGTTTATATGCGACCTTTCCTGATAGTAGGCGGTCCTAACTTGGAAACCGAAGTTAAACAACGTTGAGCCCTTTCAATCGTAAATAACTTTTACAGAGCTAATGATTTAAAACTTATTAAATGAATATTTTTTAGTAGATATTTTATGAAAGATTTTCTTTGAATAGTCTTCGTACTGTTTCAAAGATGAACTAACGTTTAGTTTATTTATGCTACGCAGTTTGCGCTCTATCGTTACGATAGAGAGAGAGAGTATCACGGTTTCACTTTGCAGAAAGAGTAAATCGATTCTGACGTTTTGTTCATTCTTCTTTCAAAGCTTAAATGTTTTAAATTCTATTTTATAGGAACTTTTTAATTGAAAATCCTTTCAGTTTTTTCCTTTGGTCAAATAACCTGTTTTTTGACGAAACGTAAGTGGGCTCTTCTCTTCGGTGCGAAATCAAGAGAGAGAGAGAGAGAGAGATAGAGACGGAGAGAGAGAGAGGAGAGAGAACGTTCCGATCTTTATTCTCGTCCCAAGCGAGTAACGTTGTTCTCGAGTTACTCTCGTCCCTAGTCTCTGTACGGGGAGAAAGGATAAAACGTTTTTAGTTTTTATTCTCTTCCCAAGGCACTGTACGGTGAGAGATTGAAAACGTAGTTTTGAATGAACTAGTGTTTAGTCTCTTTCCCAGCCACTGATCTTTTTATCTTAAAATATGTTTACTGTTTTTTGCTTGTATTAATGTGCTTACATTATACGACTGATTTCTCAATTATAACCTTTTGATGAGGGTAGAATTGCGTGCTTCAGGTAGAAATCAGTTTTATTCATACCTAATGTGAATTGTTAAAAAATTCGATTTCAGTGAAATAAGTGCCAAACAGAAAATCGTAGTGATAAAGTGATATTGCGCAAAGTGTTATCAGTGTTGCGACCGAGGGTTCGTCTGTTCGTGCCTGTCGTTCGCCTAGTCCGGGACCTCTTGCAAGCTCCCAAGCCCAGGGGAGAAGTAATGTCATACGACTTATGGGTTCGAGAGGCCTTGATCAGCGAACAGACGTTCCCTCTATGGTATCAGGCGTATCTCACCAAGATCACCCCTACCATAAGGCGAGAGACACGATTTTCTCCTCGTCATCTGAAGGCTTTTCGCATAAGAAACCGTGGAACAAAGTTTCGAGGCCCTTTAAGCGAAAGTCAGTCCTTTCAGGACAGGTCCAGCGTCCTGGTTTTAACTATTAGGACAGCTCTGACCCTATGCAGTCATCGGAAGACTGCTCGCCGCCTAAACAAAAGCGTAACACAGGCTCCGAGAGTCTTTTTGTAGGCAAGGTTTTGCAGTCACAGACGTTACCCTCGTCTCTTACCGCAACCATTCCCGTTGATCCTAAATGGGTTGTACGGCAAGACATGCAGAATAAGCTTGCCTCCCTTATGGAAGACTATTCTGCCGATAAGTCCGTTGAGCCTAGCCGTTTATCTCATCGAGATCCTGGCCTTCAGCCACCCAAACGTTCCTTTGTGCGTCCTGTTGATGTTGGCGTAGCCAAGTCACGTCAGTCAGGTTGTTTAGAACCACACTCGATGCGGTCTCGTGTGGATTTTCAGCCGCATTTGGACGTTAGGCCACTTGCTGATGCTCCTGTTGACGTTCAGGACGTTCGCCAACCATCGGAGTTGACTTGTTTTGACGCTGAGCGTCAACCTCCGCATTCTAGAGTTGTTTTGACTGCTCAGACTAGGCGGTCAAAGCAGTCTCGAGTGGACGCTGTGCGTCCTCACGCACCTGTTGTTGTTGACAGTTCACAGACTGTCAAGCAGTTACATGACGTTGCGTCCTGGTCCGCTACTAATGCACCAGTGCGTGTGGACTCTGCTTGTAAAGCATTGCCACCATGGTAGGTCTCTCCCTTGCTTGAGACTCGGCTATTGTCAGACAAGGTTCCTTTAGATGAGGAAGTTGCTGTTCCCCCTCCTACTGATATTCCCTTGAGGACTCTGTCAGACGGAGAGGAGCCTAAAGCTGCTTAGCCCTCTATGGACTTTAAATAAATCATACTGATTTTTAAGGATCTTTGTCCGGATCTTTTTGTAACTGCTGCTCCTCGTTCGCCTAAGCGTCAGAGTTTACACTAGGCCTAGCTACTTCGAAGCCGTTGTTTTATAAGCTAGTGCTCTCTCGCTCTTCTAAGAGAGCTTTACGTTTGCTAGGCGACTGGTTTATCACCAGGAGGAGTTTGGGGGAGACAGCCTTTGCTTTCCCTACTTTTAAGCTGGCTTATAGAGCGAGAGTCTGATATGACACGATAGAAGTTCTCGGCTTGGGAGTTCCTGTCTCTGCCCAGATAGACTTCTCAAACCTCATAGACTCTCCCTGGCGCCTGGCCATGAGACGCTCCAAGATTTTATGGTCGACTTCAGAGCTATTTTCGAGCGTTTGAAGTTTTGCTGTACAATTATGTCATGCATAAACAAGACTTTCAGGGATGGCTCCAATGATCTGACAGCCACGTTCTCTGCAGGAACAAGTCCCTCAGGGATGGCTCCAATGATCTGGCAGCCATGTTCACTGCAGGAGTACGTAAGAGGCAAGTGCGCTCAATGTGTTCATTGTCAAGACAAACTTCACGATGAAGTCTACCAGGCTGTCTTGACAGCATTTATGGAAGGCGACTGGATGGTCTCTCTCGACCTTCAGGAGGCATACTTCCACATTCCTATACACCCGGATTCCCAACCGTTTCTGAGGTTTGTTTACAGGAATGTGGGGTACCAGTTTCGAGCCCTGTGCTTTGGCCTCAGTCCTGCGCCTCTCGTGTTTACGAGGCTCATGAGGAATGTGGCAAAATCCCTCCATCTATCGGGGATCCGAGCCTCCCTGTACTTGGACGACTGACTTCTCAGAGCATCGTCCAGTCTTCGCTGTCTGCAGGATCTATATTGGACGTTGAGTCTAGCCAGGGAGTTGGGACTTTTGGTCAACCTAAAAGTCCCAACTGATCCCATCCCAGATTATTCTATATTTGGGGATGGAGATTCGCAGTCTAGTTTTTTTTCGGGCTTTTCCGTCTGCCACCGAATAGAACAAGCCCTGCTCGAAGTCCAACTAATGCTGAAAAGAAAACGTTGTTCAGTCAGGAGTTGGAACAGTCTCGTAGGGACTCTCTCATCCCTGGAGCAGTTTGTCTCACGAGGGAGACTACACCTTCTGCCTCTCCGGTTCCATCTAGCCTCTCACTGGAACTAGGACAAGACGTTAGAGACGGTATCATTCCCAGTCTCCGAACCAGTAAAGGCATGCCTGAAATGGTGGGACAGCAATATCAGTCTGAGAGAGGGACTTTCCCTAGCAGTCAAGAACCCAAACCACGTGTTGTTCTCAGACGCGTCGGATTTGGGTTGGGGTGCGACCCTGGACGGTCGGGAATGCTCGGGTCTGTGGACTTCAAGTCAGAAGAGCATGCACATCAACGGCAAGGAGCTATTAGCAGTCCACTTGGCCTTGATGATATTCGAAAGCTTCTTCGAAACTAAGTGGTAGAGGTCAACACCACAACTTTGGCGTACATCTCCAAGCAAGGAGGCACGCACTCCTTCATGCTGCTCGAGATCGCAAGGGACCTTCTCTTATGGTCAAGAAATCGAGGCATCTCCCTGTTGACGAGATTCATCCAGGGGGACTTGAACGTCTTGGCAGACTGTCTCAGTCGGAGGGGTCAGGTGATACCCACGGAATGGACCCTCCACAAGGACGTGGGCAAGAGTCTTTGGGCTACTTGGGGTCAACCCACCATAGACCTCTTTGCCTCCTCGTTGACCAAAAGGTTACCAATCTATTGCTCTCCAGTCCTAGATACAGAAGCAATCCACATAGACGCGTTTCTACTGGATTGGTCTTTTCTGGACTTATATGCATTCCCACCATTCAAGATAGTCAACAAGGTACTGCAGAAGTTCGCCTCTCACGAAGGGACAAGGTTGACGTTGGTTACTACCCTCTGGCCCGCGAGAGAGTGGTTCACCAAGGTACTTCAATGGCTGGTAGACTTTCCAAGAAGTCTTCCTCTAAGGGTAGATCTGTTACGTCAGCCCCACGTAAAGAATGTCCATCAAAGCCTCCCCGCTCTTCGTCTGACTTCCTTCAGACTATCGAAAGACTCTCAAGAACTCGAGGCTTTTCGAAGGAGACAGCCAGTGCGATTGCAAGAGCGAGGAGAGCTTCTACCATTAGAGTATACCAGTCGAAGTGGGAAGTCTTTTGAGACTGGTGCAAGTCAGCATCTGTGTCCTCGTCCAGTACCTCTGTAGCCCAAATCGCAGATTTTCTTTTACATCTGAGAAAGGTTCGCTCCCTTTCAGCTCCCACGATTAAGGGCTACAGGAGCATGTTGGCTTCGGTCTTTCGACATAGAGGCTTAGATCTTTCCAACAATAAAGATCTCCAAGATCTCCTTAAGTCTTTCGAGACCTCTAAGGAACGTCGTTTGGCAACTCCTGGATGGAACTTAGACGTGGTCATAAGGTTCCTCATGTCAGACAGGTTTGAGCCATTCCATTCAGCCTCCCTGAAGGATCTCACCCTCAAGACACTTTTTCTAGTGTGCTTGGCTTCGGCTAAAAGGGTCAGTGAACTTCATGCCTTCAGTAAGAACATCGGTTTTTTCTACAGAAAAAGCCACTTGTTCACTTCAACTTGGTTTCCTGGCCAATAAATGAACTGCCTTCTTGTCCTTGGCCTAAATCTTTTGATATTCCTTGCTTATCAGAGATCGTAGGCAACGAACTGGAAAGAGTATTATGTCCTGTTAGAGCTCTTAAGTTCGATTTAGCTCGTACTAAGTCATTACGAGGGAAATCTGAGGCATTATGGTGCTCAGTTAAGAAACCTTCATTGCCTATGTCAAAGAATTCTTTGTCATATTTTATCAGATTTTTTTAATACGAGAAGCTCATTCTCACTTGAATGAGAAAGACCGATGTTTGCTTAAGGTTAAGACGCACGAAGTTAGAGCTATAGCAACCTCCGTGGCCTTCAAGCAAAATAAATCTCTGCTAAGTATTATGGACGCGACTCTTTGGAGAAGCAAGTCAGTGTTCGCGTCATTTTACTTAAAAGATGTCCAGACTCTTTACGAGGACTGCTACACACTGGGTCCATTCGTTGCAGCGAGTGCAGTAGTGGGTGAGGGTTCTACCACTACACTTCCCTAATTCCAATATCCTTTTTAATCTGTCTCTTGAAATGATTTTAATATTGTTTTATGGGTTGTTCGGAAGGCTAAGAAGCCTTTCGCATCCTGGTTGATTTGGCGGGTGGTCAAAGTCATTTCTTGAGAGCGCCCAGATTAGGGGTTTGATGAGGTCCTGTTGTATGGGTTGCAGCCCTTGATACTTCAGCTCCTGGGAGTCTGTCAGCATCCTAAGAGGATCGCTGGGCTCCGTGAGGAAGACAGACTTACAAGGCAGAGTAATCGTCTAAGTCAACTTCCTTACCAGGTACCTATATATTTTGGTTTTGTTATATTGATAACTGTCAAAAAAACTCTTAGCTTATACGCTGTAAACTTAATTAACTCTGGTCTCTACCCACCGCCTTGGGTGTGAATCAGCTATTATATATTCACCGGCTAAGTTAAATATTTAAAAATGATATTTTAATTATAAAATAAATTTTTGAATATACTTACCCGGTGAATATATAAATTAAAGACCCTCCCTTCATCCCCAATAGAGACGCAGCGGGACGAGAAGAATTGAAGGGTTTGTTTACATGCAAGAGTGGTATCTGGCCGACAGTTGGCGCTGGTGGGCACACCCGCAACCTTCATAGCGATCGCTCGCGAGTTTTTTGAGTGTGTTTTCTGTCGAGCCGCAGAGTTGCGGCTATTTTATATTCACCGGGTAAGTATATTCAAAAATTTATTTTATAATTAAAATATCATTTTGACTCTCCTTTCGGGATTTTTGATACTGTAATGTAAATTACAATGTCATTTGCCAATTTTTAGTGGTAAATGTCATGTTTTGACTGTGCTTTTTAATATTATGCTGTATTTGATAACTTCTAACTCTAAATTTTTCCTATTGACTCTCGTTTTTTGGTGATTTTTCATGGTTTAGAAATTTGTTGTCAAGTTTAGCGAACACCAAACACATTGATAACAATAATTGACTGTACTATGTACTATGCAGAAACAAAACTGGGTTTCATTATAGGGCAACTTGATAATCAGCGAGCATAATGTTGCTGCTTCAGCAGACTTACAGCTTTTGTTTGCAACATTAAGGAGTCAAGCCAAGATCCAACCCCTTGAGTGAAGTACAGTACAGTAGTATCTATCAAGGAATATGCTTCTTCTGTTTGAGTTATTCTTCAATATTGAAGAGGAGTTGTGCATAAACTCAAGAGCTTTCAAAGACACCCGTGAATTTGAATAAGGAGCAGCCAAATTTCATCTTTCGTCTGAATTGTAATTGACTGCAACACTTTTGTCTACCCCATCCTATCTAGTGGGAGGATGTCATTGATTGGTAGTTGTTAGTTTTGTTGGTCTGTTTAAGTAATCAGAGAGGGTGACATGGCTAGAAAAAAATAACCAAAACATGGATAGATGTGTAGATTTCTCAGTGTGTATGGCGTATGCTATCATCTACAGTGTCTTGGCAGCAATTAGTAGGTGGTACGAGTAATTTTAGACCCCCACTAGCCCCCCGATGCATTGGTTTCTGCTTTTGTTTTTATTGTTAGTTTTATTCTTTCTATTTCTTGCTGTCCAACTTCTTAAACTGTTGGTATGTCATTATTCTTCTTGAGATGTACTCAGTACTGTAGTTGACCTACATAATACAGTACTGTAGTCATAACCCCACTTTCTTATATACAGTAAGCACCTTTTGACTCATTAGTTTGGATAAGCTGGCTGAAATATGAGGAGAAGCATTATGCAATTGATAAATGTGAGGGACAACGTTAAAAGATGTTTCATGACCTATGAATAGTATTAGACACATTTCATGATTGTTGCTGCATGAATTTATTCTCCGCATTTGAAACTATATACCAATTTGTATGACACTGATTATAGCTTTTTCAATATTAATCTTACCCAATGATCATGTAGCTGTCAACTCTGTTGCCCGACAGAAAAAATCTAAGGTCGGGATACACCAGCGATCGCTATACAGGTGGGGGTGTACATCAACAGCGCCATCTGTCGAGCAGGTACTCAAGTACTTCTTGTCAACAAGAACTCAATTTTTCCTCTGTCGTGCCACCGGCAAGACCTACTTGGATACGCTGTTGTTCTGGAGTTGTTTTTCACGATTTTGGTGATGTATTCGCTCTAGATTTTAGCCTTCGCTATTCAGGAACCTTTATCATTAGCTTATATAGCTTTTGGATTAGATTTGGATTAATTGTTTATAAACTTTGCTAGTTTTTGGATTTCCCCCCTGACTATTTCTGGAATTCAAGATGTCTGACCATTCACAAGTCCCTAAGTACAGGCAGTGTAGTGTTAGGGCTTGTTCTAGGCTGCTTCCGAAGGCCTCCATAGATCCTCACACCGTTTGTTCCAATTGTAGGGGTAAATCCTGTCAATTGGAAGATCGATGTGAGGAATGCGCTGGGCTTTCGGAATTCGATTTTAACGAATTCCTAAAGAATGCACGTAGGCTAGAGAAGGATAGGATCAGGAGGAGTTCTTCTCGCTCTTTTGATTTTTCCTCTCCCCATGCCCCTCAACCTACTCCTTCCCCTGTAGTGGTGACTCCCGACCCTGCTACTAGTGCTCAGCCCTCCATGGCGGATATGATGCGTGCCATTCAGGCTCTTGGTGACAGAGTGGAGTCATTAGCTAATGACCGTAATCAACTTTTGGCCGATGTCAAAGAGTTGAAAGCGCGAAGTGCAGTGGGAAGTGTAGTGAGTGCAAGTGAAGTGAAAAGTGTCAGTGTCAGTGTTGCGCATGAGGGTGCATCTGTACGTGCCAGTCGTCCTCCCAGTCCGGGACCTCTTGCAAGCTCCCAAGCCCAGGGGAGAAGCAATGTCGAAGGACCAAAGGGTTCGACAGGCCTTGATCAGCGTACGGATGTACCCTCAGTGGTTGCGGACGTATCTGTCAGAGATCGTCCCATCCACAAACAGACGAATGAGCCCTGTCATTCCTCGTCTGTGGAAGAAGTTTCGAGGAAGAAACGTTGGACCAAGGTCTCACGACCTCTCAAGCGTAAGGTCCCTTCCGAGCGAGTCCAACGGCCCAGGTGTAGCCACTGGGTCAGTTCGGACTCGCCGCAGTCTTCCGATGACTGCACACCTCCCAAGAGAGGTAGAGTGGTTCCGCAACAGGCTACTACTCCGTCTGTTGCCGCACCAACCACGGTAGACCCTAAGTGGTCCATGCTGCAGACTATGCAGTCTCAGCTTGCTTCTTTCATGCAGGAGTATCGTGCTGAGAAGGTTGACACTGCACCTGTTAACCTACAACCTGCCACGGTTGTGCGCTCAGCAGATACTGCGGCTGCCTGCTCCCACACTCCACCTGTGAGAGCTCCACCACCGGTGTGCAGTCGACCCTGCCAGACGCATGTTCATGCTGCACCCTCCGTTGACATGCGTGAGCTTCCGCATCAGCAGTGGGAAGGTGCTGTCGAGCTGCCGTGTTTTGACGCATTGCGGCATGCTCCGCAACCCACGGCAGTCCCTCCCACGCACCAACACTCCGCTTTTGTTGTTGTCAGCTCGCAGACTGACCAGCAGCGGCATGATGTTGGATCCGCAGCAGCTACGCATGCACCCGTGCTGCCGGATTCAGCCATTCAGCAGTCTGCTCCACCTTTGCCACTTCCTCCTCAACTTTCGGATGATGGAGTATCTGATGACGACGAAGCTGCACATTTGGACGATCCGCACTCCGACTTAGAAGAACCCAAGTCTACGCCTCCCTCCTTAGACTTTAGGAAAGTCCTTGCCCTGTTCAGGGACTTGTATCCGGAACAGTTTGTGTCTGCAACACCTCGCTCTCCTCCATCCGAGTTTGCGTTAGGCATGCAGTCAGCAGCTCCTGCCTTCACCAAACTCGTTCTCGCACGCTCATCCAAGAGAGCGTTGAGGGTTATGGGAGAGTGGTTGCAGTCCAAGAAGCAGCTAGGAAAGACTGCTTTCATCTTTCCGCCTACCAAGCTTGCTTCCAAATCTAGCGTCTGGTATGCCACGGGAGAGGAACCCGGCTTGGGAGTTCCTGCCTCTGCCCAGGGCGATTTCTCAAGTCTGGTTGACTCTCCCCGCAGGCTTGCTATGAGACGATCTAAGATTTGCTGGTCCTTTTCTGACATGGATCATCTGTTGAAGGGAGTCTTTCGTGCTTTTGAGATCTTCAACTTCCTCGATTGGTGTTTGGGAGCGTTAAGCAGAAAGACTTCCCCTTCGGATAAGGACTCGGCCATGCTTATCATGTCTAGCATGGATAAGGCCATTCGGGATGGGTCTGGTGAGCTTGCGGCTTCGTACGTGTCGGGAGTGCTTAAGAAGAGAGACCATCTTTGCTCCTTCTTATCTGCTGGGATCACTCCATGCCAGAAGTCGGAGTTGTTGTTTGCTCCGCTTTCCAAGTGTCTCTTTCCGGAAGAGCTGGTCAAGGGGATGGCTGCCTCGTTGATCCAGAAGGACACCCATGACCTGGTGGCGTCCTCCGCACGTAAGGCTAAAGCTTTACCTTCCGTGCCTAGACCTAGGATGGACACACCAGCGTGTAGGTTCATCCCGCCCTTTCGTGGCAGAACCTCCAGCAGAGGAGGTACCCGTGCCGACAGTCATCGTGGCAAATCGAAGAAGGGTTCCAAGTCCTCAAAAGGCAGAATCTGACTGCCTACCTCTCCAGACAGCAGTGGGAGCCAGGCTCAAGAACTTCTGGCAGGCTTGGGAGAACAGAGGTGCAGACGCTCAGTCTGTGAAGTTGCTAAGGGAGGGGTACAGGATTCCGTTCTGCCGCAGTCCCCCTTTAGCAACATCTCCCATCAACCTCTCTCCCAACTACAAGGAGAAGGACAAGAGGCTAGCGTTGCAACAAGAGGTGTCGCTCTTGCTACAAAAGGGAGCGGTAGTCATAGTCCGGGACCATCAATCCCCGGGCTTCTACAACCGTCTCTTCCTGGTAGCGAAGAAGACAGGAGGTTGGAGACCGGTGCTGGACGTCAGTGCTCTCAACGCTTTTGTCTCCAAGCAGACGTTCACAATGGAGACGACGAAGTCGGTCCTAGCAGCGGTCAGGAAGGAAGACTGGATGGTCTCGTTGGACCTGAAAGACGTATACTTTCATGTTCCCGTCCATCCAGACTCCCAACCTTTCCTAAAGTTCGTCTTTGGAAAGGTCGTGTACCAGTTCCAAGCCCTGTGCTTTGGCCTAAGCACGGCACCTCTTGTGTTTACGAAACTGATGAGGAATGTTGCCAAATTCCTTCACTTGGCAGACATCAGAGCCTCCCTCTATTTGGACGACTGGCTTTTAAGAGCTTCGTCAAGTCGTCGCTGTCTGGAGAATCTCAGATGGACTATGGATCTGACCAAGGAATTGGGTCTCCTGGTCAATATAGAGAAGTCCCAGCTCCTCCCATCTCAAACCATTGTCTATCTAGGTATGGAGATTCAGAGTCGAGCTTTTCGGGCTTTTCCGTCGGCCCCCAGGATCAGTCAAGCCCTAGAATGCATCCAGAGCATGCTGAGAAGGAACCGATGTTCAGTCAGGCAGTGGATGAGTCTAACAGGGACGCTTTCATCACTGGCCCTGTTCATCGAGTTAGGCAGACTCCACCTCCGCCCCCTTCAGTTTCATCTAGCTGCTCACTGGAGAAGGGACATGACGCTAGAAGCAGTCTCAGTGCCCATTTCCGAAGAGATGAGGTCTTCACTGACGTGGTGGAAGAACAGCATTCTTCTCAAGGAAGGTCTACCTTTGGCTGTTCAGACCCCCAACCACCGTCTCTTCTCGGACGCATCGGACACGGGCTGGGGTGCGACACTGGACGGACAGGAATGCTCGGGCACATGGAATCAGGAGCAAAGAACACTTCACATCAACTGCAAGGAGCTATTGGCAGTTCATCTGGCCTTGATAAACTTCAAGTCCCTCCATCTAAGCAAGGTGGTGGAGGTGAACTCCGACAACACCACAGCCTTGGCGTACATCTCCAAGCAAGGAGGGACTCATTCGAGGAAGTTGTTCGAGATCGCAAGGGACCTCCTCACTTGGTCAAAAGATCGAAAGATTTCGCTGGTAACGAGGTTCATTCAGGGCGACATGAATGTCATGGCAGATCGCCTCAGCCGGAAGGGTCAAGTCATCCCCACAGAGTGGACCCTTCACAAGAATGTTTGCAGCAGACTATGGGCCCTGTGGGGCCAGCCCACCATAGATCTATTCGCTACCTCGATGACCAAGAGGCTCCCGATGTATTGTTCTCCGATTCCAGACCCAGCAGCAGTTCACGTGGATGCCTTTCTTCTGGACTGGTCCCATCTCGACCTGTATGCGTTCCCTCCATTCAAGATTGTCAACAGGGTACTTCAGAAGTTCGCCTCTCACGAAGGGACACGGTTGACGTTGGTTGCTCCCCTCTGGCCCGCGAGAGAATGGTTCACCGAGGTACTGCAATGGCTAGTGGACGTTCCCAGGACTCTTCCTCTAAGAGTGGACCTTCTGCGTCAGCCGCACGTAAAGAAGGTACACCCAAGCCTCCACGCTCTTCGTCTGACTGCCTTCAGACTATCGAAAGACTCAAGAGCTAGAGGCTTTTCGAAGGAGGCAGCCAGAGCGATTGCCAGAGCAAGGAGGACATCCACTCTCAGAGTCTACCAGTCTAAATGGGAAGTCTTCCGAAGCTGGTGCAAGGCGAATGCAGTATCCTCAACCAGTACCTCTGTAACGCAGATAGCTGACTTCCTTCTACATCTAAGGAACGTAAGATCCCTATCAGCTCCTACGATCAAGGGTTACAGAAGTATGTTGGCAGCGGTTTTCCGCCACAGAGGCTTAGATCTTTCCTCCAACAAAGATCTACAGGACCTCCTTAGGTCTTTTGAGACCTCAAAGGAGCGTCGGTTGGCCACACCAGGCTGGAACCTAGACGTGGTTTTGAAGTTCCTGATGTCAGCAAGGTTCGAACCGCTTCAATCAGCCTCTTTTAAGGATCTCACATTGAAGACTCTTTTCCTCGTTTGCTTAGCAACAGCTAAAAGAGTCAGTGAGATTCACGCCTTCAGCAGGAACATAGGTTTTACATCTGAAACGGCTACATGTTCCTTGCAGCTTGGTTTTTTAGCTAAAAACGAGCTTCCTTCTCGTCCTTGGCCCAAGTCGTTCGAGATCCCAAGCCTGTCCAACTTGGTTGGGAACGAACTAGAGAGAGTACTTTGCCCAGTAAGAGCACTTAAGTACTATTTAAGACGTACAAAGCCATTACAAGGACAATCAGAAGCTTTATGGTGTTCTATCAAGAAACCTGCTTTACCGATGTCTAAGAACGCAGTTTCTTATTACATCAGGCTTTTGATTAGAGAGGCCCATTCTCATCTGAAGGAAGAAGACCTTGCTTTGCTGAAGGTAAGGACACATGAAGTTAGAGCTGTCGCTACTTCAGTGGCCTTCAAACAGAACCGTTCTCTGCAGAGTGTTATGGATGCAACCTATTGGAGAAGCAAGTCAGTGTTCCCATCATTTTACCTCAAAGATGTCCAGTCTCTTTACGAGAACTGCTACACCCTGGGACCATTCGTAGCAGCGAGTGCAGTAGTAGGTGAGGGCTCAGCCACTACATTCCCTTAATCCCATAACCTTTTTTAATCTTTCTCTTGAAATGCTTTTTATTGTTGTTTTTGGGTTGTACGGAAGGCTAAGAAGCCTTCCGCATCCTGGTTGATTTGGCGGGTGGTCAAATTCTTTCTTGAGAAGCGCCTAGATTAGAGGTTGTGATGAGGTCCTTTAGTATGGGTTGCAGCCCTTTATACTTCAGCACCTAGGAGTCGCTCAGCATCCTAAGAGGATCGCTAGGCTCAGTAAGGAAGACGTACTTAAAAAAGGCAGAGTAATGGTTCAAGTCGACTTCCTTACCAGGTACTTATTTATTTTATGTTTGTTATTTTGAATAACTGATAAAATGAAATACGGGATACTTAGCTTCTAATGTTAACATGTATGCTGGTCTCCACCCACCCCCCTGGGTGTGAATCAGCTACATGATCATCGGGTAAGATTAATATTGAAAAATGTTATTTTCCTTAGTAAAATAAATTTTTGAATATACTTACCCGATGATCATGAATTTAAGGACCCTCCCTTCCTCCCCATAGAGAACCAGTGGACCGAGGAGAAAATTGAGTTCTTGTTGACAAGAAGTACTTGAGTACCTGCTCGACAGATGGCGCTGTTGTTGTACACCCCCACCTGTATAGCGATCGCTGGCGTATCCCGACCTTAGATTTTTTCTGTCGGGCAACAGAGTTGACAGCTACATGATCATCGGGTAAGTATATTCAAAAATTTATTTTACTAAGGAAAATAACATTTTGCATTATCTTTAAAGTTTTGATATCTTTCCAATGAACATATCTTTGGCTTTCCTGTTTTGAGATTTTTATCCATACTTCGTTAATTAAACCATCTTAGGATTTCAAGGTGTCAGGTATTCTATTATTGCATAATAAAAAAGAGGGTATTCCAAACTGATATGCTGATGAATGTTTTACAATAAACTATTATGTATTGTCATTTCAGTATGAATTTTTCATCAAGTCAATGAATCGTCTAGCTGCACATCCTCTTTCGTATAGAGCTAAAGATTTCATCATGGATTTCAGAAAGAATAAACCCATAGTAAAGTTATTGCAGGAGATTCCAAAGGTAGGGGATTCGATATTCTGATTAAGTCTTACTATCCGGTACATGTTTAGTTACTTTCTAGTGCAGTACTATAAATTTTCCATGCTTGAAGAGAAAATGCATTTATTATTATGATAAATAAACTGCATCCTAGTTGGAAATGCAGAATGCTATGAGACAATAGAGAAAGCATCCCAGTGTGGAAAACAGAGAAAAAAAGAATAATCTTATATAGAGAAATAATGGCAGCAATAAAAAAAAAAATTGAATGTAGAACAATAGCAAGATATGTAGATGGGGCATAGATTTGATAAAGAATCATATGATTATCTTGGCATAAAGTGTAGTACTGTTGATCAAATGGTAAAAAACCTGAGTAATGAGACTAACATTTTTAATTGAAAACTTCAACAATGAAGTGTTATTGGAGAAGATTATTTAATGATTTTGAAGTTTCTTTTTTGTACCTAGTGTTTCTGTACTACAGTCTTTGTTTCCTTAACTCACAGCTATTTTGCAATATTGGAGCCCTTTGACTTATAGTATCCTGTTTTTCCAACTAGGATTGTAGCTTGGCTAATAATATTAATAATTACTCAGAAATACAGTACAATAATAATTATTGAGAGAGGACTTGAATAAATCTATAAAGATAATGCTAAAGAATAATGCTAGTATACTTTTTTCTGCCATTGCTCATCTAGAAAATAAGGTTGTAGTACTATATGAATTTATTTTATATGGGTAGCCTGTAGAAGAATTGATTTTTTGACGTAACTTTTCTTGTGCAAAGTAATTATTAACTTGGATTAAGTGTGAGCATATGTATGAATTTTGTTAGTTGGGAAAGGTGACAGTTTGAAGTTGGCCAGTGTTTGCAAATGTTTTCCACAAAATATGTAGAGATATAACCTTAGATTTTTGTGAGGATGGGAAAGTTAATAGTTGATGAAAAAAAAAAAATACACTTTTGACATTTTTTCCCTAAAGGTTATGTACACTGCTGAAGGTGTTCCATACATGACAGAAACTGGAAGAAGAAAAACAGCCACCGCCACTGTCACAGTATATGGACGGGGTTCTGGGAAGGTGACAATTAATGATAAAGATATACTTTATTTCAGTAACCTTCAAGATAGAGAGCAGGTATGGATGTTTCTTAGTATCTCTGAAACATAAATGCTTATATGAAAAATGGATTTTACAGTATTTCATTGACCGTTGCCTTCGTTACATGGCTGATATGTACAAACCTTACCTTCAAGTTTCATAGCTGATATGATCAAACCTTACCTTCAAGTTACATAGCTGATATATACAAAGCAAGCTCCTCGACCTTAAAGGTAAAAAAACCCAGATTTTTCTCTCTCTTCTACTATATTGCATAGGTAGTAGGTTGGCCAGGGCACCAGCTGCCCATTGAGATACTACCACTAGAGAGTTATTGGATCCTTTGACTGGTCAGACAGTTATGCATTGGATCCCTTTTTCTGGTTACGGCTTATTTTTTCTTTGCCAAAACATCTACTGAATAGTCTGGCCTATTCTTTACAGATTCTTGTCTTTCCTCACACCTAACAACAGTGAGATTACCAAACACTTCTTCACCCAGGGGTTTAATTACTGTACTGTAATTGTTCAGTATACTTTCCTCTTGCTAAGAGAAGGGGACACTCTTCAGCTATGGTAAGCAGCTCTTCTAGGAGAAGGACACTCCAAAATTAAACCATTGTTCTCAAGTCTTGGGTAGTGCCATAGCCTTTGTACCATGGTCTTCCACTTGTCTTGGGTTAGAGTTCTCTTGCTTGAGGGTACACTCAGAGACACTATGCTATCTTATTTTTTTCTCTTCTTGTTTTTTTGGAATGGTGTGTTGGGCAGGCTTAATAGAAGGGCCATGGATGCCTGGTGGTTTATCAAGATGTCTTTTCCTTATCTGATTCTTTTTCTTCTCAAAACCATCCTTACTGTCCTTCCTTCTGTTGAAGTGGCTATCCTGGAGGGTATTTAGCCTTGCATGGTGTATCGACTCCTCCATGTTGACTAGTTTTCATACTTTTTTTCTATAGTCTACGGGTTTGATCAATCACTTTATATATATTTCTGTACATATTATTTTTGTTATAATTCTTGTTAATCTAGTTTTTAAGTATGATGTCTCTTTTTTTTTATTACCATTAATTCTTATGCTGTTTGGAGACATTGAGCGAAATCCGGGACCAGTACGTCCTAGATTTCGTCAATGTCGTCTACTGTATTGCAATATTCGTGGTCTTCATGCAAATATTTAAGACCTCACTGTTGCGTCCAGATATTATGATATTCTTTTGTGCTCAGAAACTTTGGTTTCTAAAATGAGGCACTCATCTGAGCTCCTTATAAGTTGTTTTAAGAAGCCAATAATGTTGAAACGTAATGCCTTTCTTAGGGCCAGGGGAATGGCGGTGTATATTAGGACTGAGTACCCTGCTTCTCATAAGTCCAGCTATGAATGTGGATGTCATAAGATTCAGGTAATAAAAGTTTGTGGCCGGCATAACAACTTTTATTTGTGTTCGATCTACCGGAATCCAGACATGGATGATTCCATCCTCGATTGTCTTATTATTATGGCTAAGATACAAGAAGATGATAGAAAAGCTTTTTTTCTCTTTGTTGGTGATTTCAATGCTCACCTTAGGGAGTGGTTAAGTTCTATCTCTCTTACCGATTGCCATGGCTTAAGAGCTTTAGACTTTGCCTCTGAATCAGGCTGTGAGCAAATCATAAGTGAAGCTACTCACTGGTTTGGTAATTGCTTGGACCTCGTATACATTGACTCCCCTAGCGTTATAATTAGTAAGGTTATTTCTCCAGTCGGGACATCTGATCATGCCTTGATTTCATTAGTAGTGAAGACTGAGCTGGCTGTCCCTGATGTATCATATTCTTGTAAAATTTATATGAAATCTCAAGCAAACTGGAATGGGATCTTGCATGATCTTTTGTGCTTGAATTGGTCACAATTATTTAGTAGTGTAGATCCTGTTGTCCCTTTGAATGAGAATCAAGTGAATATAATTGATAGCTGTATCTCTTCTCGTGAGCTAGGGTACTGAGTGAAGGACAAACCGTGGTTCAATGATGATTGTAGACGTGCTTATTTGGAGAAGCAGGAGGCCTATCATTTTTGGAAGGGTGACAGATCAGATTTGACCTGGAATAACTATACTCAGCTTAGAGATTTTGCTCAGAGAGTTTATGCTTCAACTGAAAAGGAATACAATTTAACCATAAAAGGAACCCTTTCTGGTACAACTCAGGAACATAAATGGTGGTCTACCCTTAAATCTGCACTCTTTGGTGTAGATGCAACAGTTCCTCCTTTATTTAAACCAGATGGCTCAGTCACTCACTGTCCAAAGGAAAAGGCAACCCTTTTGGCTGATGTTTTTGACAGTAAATAGAATGATGAAAAACTTCAACTTCCTCATTCCTTTTTTGCTGAGGTTAAACTAACTAGTTAAGCTTCTTGACCTCGTGAAATTAAAGCTCAGTTGATGGACCTTTATGTTTATGGAGGTGTAGACCCAAACGGTATTTTTCCTTTGTTTTTTATAAAGACTGCAGATTTCTTAGCTCCAAAGTTATCTGTTATTTTGCGCAAGTTAGCAAGAAGAGGAGCTTTTAGTACTTGTTGGAGAATTGGTAATGTTACTCCTCTATGTAAATGTGTTTGTGGTAGCTCAAGTCCAACTGATTACTGCCCAATTTCCATAATTCCTATATTATCTAAAGTTTTTGAACGTCTTCTGGCGAAACGTCTTAATAGGTTTGCTGAAGGTAATCATCTATTCCCTAGTTTGCAATTTGGTTTTCGTTAAGACCTTGGAGCATGTGATGCCCTTCTTACAATCTCCAATGCTGTACAGAAATCCATTGATTGTGGTCAGGAAGTTTGTATGATTGGCCTTGATATTAGTGCTGCCTTTGTGCTTATTTTCAAACTCAAACAGTTGGGAGTGGGTGGGTCGTTTCTTAGCATTATTATTGAATTTTTATGTAGTAGATCTCAAAGAGTTGTTGTTGATGGCACCATAGTGAGTACATGTATAGGAATGTGATATCCAGTGTTCCAGAGGATATTGTCCTTGTCCCATTACTTTTCATACTATATACACATGACATGTGGTTTGGCCTAGAAAACAAGCTTGTTGCATATGCAGATGATGCTACTCTCTTTGCATCAATTCCATCCCCTGAATGTAGATGTGGGGTTGGTGAATCCCTTAATAGAGATTTAGCTCAAATTAGTGCATGGTGCAAATTATGGGGAATGAAGTTGAATCCTAACAAAACTCAAAGTATGGTTGTAAGTAGGTCAAGGACGGTGGGTCCTCAACATCCGGATCTCAGTATTGATAATGTTTCTTTAAATTTGTATGACTTTTAAAATTTTAGGTGTGATTCTCGACAGCAAATTTACTTTTGAGAAACACATTAGGTCTGTGTCTTCTTCAGTTGCACAAAAAATTGGCTAATTAAGAAAGTCTTTCAAGATTTTCGGTGATCAATCTATACTGAAGAAGTGTTTTAATTCTTTCATTCTACCTTGTTTTGAGTATTGTTTTCCTGTCTGGTCTTCAGCTGCTGAAACTTACGGTCTATTAAATTTCTTATTCCTGATCTAGATATTAATCTTTGGCACTCGTTCCATGAGTTCATTATGCATGTTGCATAAGATTTTTCATAACTATGACCATCCTTTACATTCAGATCTCCCTGGACAATTCTATCCTGTTCGTAATACTAGGCAGGCAGTTAATTCTAATAGCCAGGCCTTCTCCATCATGAGGCTCAATATTACACAGTATTCTAGAAGTTTTAATCCAGCTGTTACCAAGTTGTGGAATGATCTTCCTTATCGAGTAGTTGAATCAGTAGAACTTCAAAAGTTCAAAGTTGGAGCAAATGTTTTTATGTTGACCAGGCTGACATGAGTCTTTTTATAGTTTACTGTATATATGACATATCTGTTTTTGACGTAGTTAATAGTTTATATATGGCATATCTATTTTGATGATGTTACTGTTTTTAGAATGATTTATTGTTAATTTGTTCTCATCATTTATTTATTTCCTTTCCTCACTGGGCTATTTTCCCCTATTAGAGCTCTTGGGCTTATAGCATCTTGCTTTTCCAACTAGGGTTGTAGCTTGGCTAATAATAATAATAATAATGTGTAAGGGATAAATAAATTATACAGTAGATCTGCAGAAGGCGTCAGTTGTTCTGATAGAAAATTACATGTATATATCAGATTGGTTGCTAAGAAAATGTGAGAGAGATAGTAAGCATAAGAAAAGAGAAGAGAATAGTGTTTCTGCGCACAAATTTGCAACCTTAACCAAATTCTCGATAGAAACTACTTCACTGTTAGCAGCTCTAACTACAGTGATACCTCTTCATACGAGAGATTCTGCATACAAAAATTTCATGATGCGAAACGTGATGCGAAGATTTTTCTGACTCGTATTGCGAAAAAAATTTTATGATACGAAACGAGGTATGGTACGAGATTGCTTGGCCGCTGAGACTAATTTTATAATTTGCATGCTGCCAGCTGTAAATTTGCCACCATCCTCACACGCTCACATTGGTTGTCTCCCTTCTCTGATGCTAGTTACCGCCATAAGATCCTGCACTCCTATTGGTCAGCATCTATCCCATCATGCATCTACGTATCGGCGTTCCTTAGGCTGCGTTTACACCAAGCGAATCGAATCGATTCAGTTCATGGAGAATCATCTCAATTCATGATTCGTCATGATTCGCCACGTTAAATTCAATGAAATCGTTTACACCAAGCGGATCGAGTCAATTCAAATCATGGAGATTCATGGCGATTCAGAATCACTGATGCTCGCGGTCCCATTTATTCATCAGTCAAGGCGAGTCAGCCGAGCAGGAAGCATATATATATTATGTTTATTTACATTATATTGTCAGTGATTTTATATATTCAATTCATTCATTTACTCTCCTTTATTTAAAACTCTTTTTGTCAATCTTCCGTTCCGTGCGTTCAGGTCTCTCTCTCTCTCTCTCTCTCTCTCTCTCTCTCTCTCTCTCTCTCTCTCTCTCTGCATATTTGAGTATGTAAATTGCCGTACGTTGCAGTTTGTATGCCTGCAAGTCATCTAATTTCATACCTTCTTCATTCTTCTTTTTCAACGCTTTTCAACAAGCACTAAGAAGTCATAAAACTTCTCTGGATTATTGACCAAATCTGGGAACAAATGTCCAAAGCTCCCAAATTCAGATCTTCTTAAATTTATTGGATGCACCCATATATTCGTTGCCTCCGCCTCCATCTACACTTTCTCAGCCACAGCAACAATGCTATTTCTGCAACAGCAAAGACGTTCATACTACCCGAAGGCTGCTTTGGTACTGAATGATGTGTTAATCAGATTCAGTAGGTTGGAACTATACCGATTCAAAATGACTCGAGTCAAATGATTCTCCATGAACTGAATCGATTCAATTCTCTTGGTGTAAACGCAGCCTTAACCATTTCGCATTGGCAGCACTATTGTTCACATTGAATTCATGTCATTGATTTTGCTTTCGTGCTTTTATTTACTGTATTGTATCGTGCTGTGTTATTCAACTTGCACGTTATTAGCTGTGGGTCCTAAGAATGTTGCTGCTGTACAGGGAAAGAAGAGGATGCTTTCTATGGAGGTGAAGCTTGAAATAATCAAGAAGTATGAGGCTGGCACGTGGTTGTGTGATCGTCAAGGAATATGGCCAAAATCCGTTAATGATAGGCACCATCCTTAAACAGAAGAAAGCCATCAAAGCAACACCTAAGGGCGTGACTGTTTTCTCGAGCAATAGTAGCCACGTCCATGATGAGATGGAAAGACTGCTTCTATTTTGAATTGAGGATAAGGAAATCGCTGGGGACACAATCACCAAGACGATAATCTGCCATAAAGTCAGCGTCATTTTCGGAGATCTCGTGCGTGCTCAGGCGGAAGACGACGTAGGAGAAGGGACATTGAAGCAGGAACCACCAGAGTTCAAGGCTTTATGGGGGTGGTTTGAAAAATTCAAGAGATGGTCTGACGTTCATTCAGTGGTGAAGCATGGGGAGACTGCCAGCTCTGTCACGAAAACGGCAGAAGCCTATGTTAAGACGTTCGACGAGTTAACTATCAAGGAAGGCTACAGTCCCCAGCAAGTCTTCAACTGTGACAAAACTTGGCTTTTTTTTTTGGAAGAAAATGGAAGTCGTTGAGGATGACATTAATTAGCTTCTTGAGGAGCAGCAAGAGGAGCTTACGATGGACGACCAGAAGGAGTTTGAGGCTACGCAAGTGAACGTCATTCAGGAACAGTTCTCTAGCAGTAGAAAAGTGACACCCAGAAAAGGTTCACACATGTCGTGCTCTTGAGTATATAAATGATGTTTGCGTGTCATTTCGAACCATTTTAAGAAGCAGGCAGAAATAAGCTTCCTTGAATATTAATAAGAGGCCTTCGATACTAATAGGCCAAGAGAAAGCTCAAAGTGATAAAAAAAAACCAGAAAAGTGGAAGTGATGAAGAAAATTATTAAATTTAGAAAATACAAAACGTACAGTAAGAAAAAAAAATGTAAATTAGAAAAAGGCACAAAAGGAAAAAAATAACTTGTTTTTCGTAAAGTTAGGTGTTAATATTTTCTGCCATATGCTAATGTGCTTCATAAAGTTAATCGCCAGTGTTTTCTGCCATTTGTTAGTGTATTTCATAAAGTTAAGTGTTCATGTTGTCTGCCACTTGTTAATATTTTCTGCCGTTTGTTCTCCTCCGCCACTTTTGCTTTCGGACATCGCCTCACTCCAAATGTAAGATTCCACATTTTTGTTACTTTATTTTCCATTAATTGTTGCATTACTGTACTGTCTGCTCTAATTGTACAATAAATTTCATTTTAAGATTATTAATGGTTAGGTTATGTATTGAGTGATCTAAATGGTTGTATTTCAATGTGTTTAGTACAGTTTAGCTTTACTTATTGTAAGATTTAATGTGGTGTTTTTGTAGGACTTGGAACAAGTTAGGCGATTTACATGTAAAAGGCAACTCAAGATACATAAAAATCATGGTACGAAAGCCACTCCGGAACCCATTAATTTTGTATCGTGAGGCATTACTGTATAAGGAAGGAGAATTTGTTGTTCACCATCAATGTGACATATGCCTACTTTCTTTTCCTTATTCCAAGGGGAACGAATATTTCTATGATTTATGTGTGCGTAAAATATATACCAATTCAAGGGCCTCTATTTTGGTCCAAGTACAACTAGACTTTCTACAAGCATGTTAGCTCCAGTCTTCAGATGGTTACATCTGAGTATAAGAATGCTCTTTTATCTAGGCGATTGGCTGTGGGACTCATCCCTGGAGAAGATTTAGATTTCTCAAATATTGTTACTCAGGCTTACGGTAAAATCTGGGGATTCTGGTATATTTTCATGAAATCAGTGTTCTCCATCTCAGAGAAATTTATATTTGGAATTCAATAGAATACCATGCAAGACATCTCAAAGAACCTCGAATTTGAATCACATATCAAATCCCCCACGTTTCAGCTAACCATATGGAAACTCTCCTCTATACAGTGACACCTATTGATACAAAAGCTTCTGTTTACAAAAAATTCTTGCTGCAAAACAAGATTCAAAGACTTTTCCGAGTCCTATTGCAAAAAATGCTTCATGCTACGAAAATAAGGTACAGTAGGAGAGAATGAACTCCACATAGGCTAATTATAAAATTAGGGCATCGCCAGCCGTAAACTCTCCACCATCCTCCCTTGCTCCCTTTGGTTATCTCCCTACTCTGATTCTAGTTACTGCCATACAGTCCTGCACTCCTATTGGTCAGCATCCATCCCATCATGCATTTAAATATTGGCGTCCTTCGATCATTTTGTTTCAGCAGTGATAATGTTAACATTGAATTCATGTTGGTGATTTCGCTTTTGGGCTTTTAGTTATGAACTTTATCGTAGTGGGTTGTTCAACTCGTACGTTATTAGCCATGGTTCCCAAGAATGTTGCTGATGTGCAGGGAAAGTAGAAGATGCTTACTATGGAGATGAAGCTCGAGATAATCAATAAGTAAGAGGCTGGCATGCGGTTCAGTGTGATCGCTAAGGAATATGGTCAAAATCTGTCGACGATAGGAACCATCCTTAAACAGAAGGAAGCCATCAAAGCAGCAACACCTTCTAAGGGCATGACTGTTTTATCCAGAAAGGGGAATCATGTCCATGTTGAGATGGAGAGACTGCTGCTTGTATGGATTAAGGATAAGGAAATCGTAAAGATGATAACCTGCCAGAAGGCCAGCGCCATTTTCCACAATCTCGTGCGTGGTCAGGGGGAAGATGACGAAGGAGAAGGGAAATTGAAGCAGGCACCCCTAGCATTCAAAGCTTCTTGGGGGTGGTTTGAAAAACTCAAAACACGGTCTGGCGTTCATTCGGTGTGCGGCATAGGGAGGCTGCCAGCTTGGACACGAAAGCGGCCGAAGCCTTTGTTAAGACTTCGAGTTTCGGAAGAAAAGGCCTCGTCGGATGTACATCATAGCGGAAGAAAAGAAGCAACCCTGGCATAAGCCTATGAAGGACAGGCTGACCCTTGCACACTGTGTGAATGCCAGAGGGGATTGTGAGGTGAAGCCCATGCTGGTGTATCACTCGGAGACTACGCGAGCCTTCAAGGCCCACAAAGTGATTAAGGAGAAGCTTCCAGTGTTGTGGATGGCTAATGCAAAAGCATGTGTAACAAGATGCTTGTTCACCGAGTGGGTAAATCTTTCTTCCGGTGTAGTGGTTTGCGGACTGTGGCCAGAGGTAGCACCCGAACTGCGTAGTGTCCGAATGCCGACCACAACCCGACGTTCACTACACAACAAATATACAATGGTTGAATACCCAAAAAAACCTAAGTAACAGGTCAAGAGAACGGAGCTCTGGGCACCACCCCTTGATTTATACTGGGCAAGGGGACCCAGCTTGAACCTTGTTATTTATTATACCTTTCCTTCTCTTGCCTTTGGCTTGCTGATTATAAGTAAAGGTATAAGAACATTAGGTGAAAGGGAATATTATAATTAATAAAGAAACACACTGTGGAAGGAAAGAATTATGATAAATTATTGTACTTAAGAGATCGTAAAAAACAGTGGCTGGGGAAAGAAGCCGTGGTGGGAGGTTTCTGAAATGAAATGCTGTATACATAAAACACAAGAAAATAATATTTATTTTTGAAACAACTGTTAAGGTTATGTTAGCATGGACCCATCAATCAAAATAGAAAATTAAAGGCAAAATTAGCATTCCTTTATGTCAAACTTCAGCATCCGGGTAATAAGATAAACAAATTAATCAAACAAGATTTCCACAGGTGGGGCACTCATAAGTGTTCCTATACAGTTCAAGTGTAACCAGGGGCACTTCTAACTGTGTATCTATTTGGGTAAGTACCAGTATGCCATCTCAATAGTTCCAGTTAACTATTAATGTTTATGACACCTAAACGTTTGACTGTCTCCACAAAAAGACGGTTTTAGGCTCCCTTACGTTCACTTGGTTCTGGGGCAAACATTTAAAAAAACTGTCCATCACTAAGTTCCAGTATGGAATCACCTTTTGTGATCTGGTGATGTGGAGTAGCAATATCTTGATCCTTGTTGATGAAATCTTGGATTCGCAAGGTTTCCAACTGTCGAAGCTCTTTTTCAACTGAACTGAGAATACTGAAGAAGGGCCGTGCCTGATGTCAAAACTCCTCTAATGACAACATCTAGCTGAGCATTGAAGATTGAGTTCAGTTGCCTCTCTAAAAAACCCTACAGAGAGTAGGGCGTGCTGCAAAAACAAATGTGGTTAGACAACTGGTAGGACCAAAAAATATTACAATATCCCTTAAAAATATAAATAATGCTTCTATTCATGACTTTCTGTTATAAAAATAAATGAATTTGTTGCTGGCAAAGTATGTAAACCTATTTAAAAAAAATTGAAATCTTTACAGTGAATATAAGGAAAATCATTATAGTACAGTACTGGGGCAGAATATCAGACATTATGACAAAAGGGAATTGATAATGAGAGTTACTTTAAAACATATATAACCCTAGCTTGTTATATGTGGAAATGGTTTGTATTTTCCCCAACTATTATTAATTTTTTTCACACCGGCCTGACTTTGAAATAATATTTGGAAGAGAAGCACCTCCTTCTGAAATGCCTGCTGGTGTTGGACAACGCCCTTGCTCACCCTCCTGGCCTTGAGGAAGATATAGCTTATTTTTTATTCATCAAGGTTCTCTATCTTCCGCCTAATACCACCCCTCTCCTCCAGCCCATGGACCAGCAAGTTATTTCAAACCTTGAGAAGCTCTATATAAAATATCTCTTCGTGAGATGTTTCAAAATCACTGATAGCACAAACTTCACCCTGCGTGAATTCTGGAAGGAACATTTCGATGTTGTGATATGCCTTGGACTCATTGATAAAGCTTGGCGCGAGGTTTTGAGGGGGCAACTTGAACTTTTTGTGGAAGAAGCTGTGGCCGGATGCCGTCTCCGCACGAGATTTCGAGGGCTTCCATGTAGGCCAAGCTGAAGCCGAAGGTGAAAAAGATGAGGATCCTGAACTTGTGGCTCAATCTGAGGTTGCCAAGATAGTTAGACTTGGGATGTCCATGGGTCTGGAAGTCGATGAGGACGACATCTATGAGCGTCTCGAGGAGCACCAACAGGAGCTTACAACAGACGACCTGGAGGAGTTGGAGGCCATGCAAGTGAACGTCATTCAGGAACAGTTCTTTAGCGGTGAGGAGGAAGAGGATGACCCAATGATAAAGGTAGAAATTAAGGAGGCTCTACCTTGCTACAATAAAATGGTAGCTTTTGCAGTAAAGACACCTAGAAAAGGTTCACACATGTTGTGCTCCAGTGTTTAAGTGACATTTGCCCGAGTCATTTCAGGAACATTTTAAGAACCAGGCAGAAACAAGCTTCCTTGGATAGTTATTTATTAAAAAGACTGATATTGTAGGCCAAGAGGAAGCTGAAAGTGATTGAAAAAAAGAAAACTAGAAGTAATGAAGAAAATCATTTAATTTAGAAAATAAAAAACATAAAGTAAAAAAAATACAAAATTAGAAAAAGGCAAGAAAAAAAAAGTGTAATTATAAGTTTATCGTAAAGTTGAGTGTTGATATTTTCTGCCATTTATTAATGTGTTTCGTAAAGTTAAGTGTTTATGTTTTCTGCTGTTTGTCATCCTCCTCTGCCGCCATGCCACTTCGCTTTTGGGCGTCGTCTCACTCCAAAGGTAAGGTTCCAAATTTTTGTTACTGTATTTTCCATTTATTATTGCATTACTGTACTGTTTGTTCTAATTATATATTTCATTTATAGGTAATTATTGAATTATCCAAATGGTTGTATTTCAGTGTGTTTAGTACAATTTAGCCTTATTATAAAAATTTAATGTGGTGTCTTTGCAGGGCTCGGAACGAATTAGGCTATTTACATGCAAAAGGCGACTCATAATGCAAAAAAGAAAACGCTGCGAAAGCCACTTCGGAACCAGTTAATTTTGTATTGTAAGGCATTACTCTATATATAAAGAGGAAGTTTTCATGGCTCTTTAGATCAGTGGCTCCCAACCTGTAGTCTGGAAATATAGTACAGGGGGTCCGTGAATTACATTCAAAATTTCATATGCTGTAGACTGTACAGTGGAACCTCTACATGCGAACGTATCTACATCCGAATTTTCCAACATCCAAAGTAAAATTCGAGCAAATTTTTGACTCTACACCCGAATTTTATTTCGACACACAAAGTAAACATTACGCCATTGAGTGTCGAGTGCTCAGTTCTCTGTTCTTGTGTGTATCATGTGGTTGTCCTCTGTTTGGTCTGTTATTAACAGTGCTTATTTTCTTCCTTTTCTCACATTTCCTTTGTGATTTTACCTATAATCATGGTGCCTAAGAAGCTAAGTTTCAGTACAGGAAGAAGGCAATTCTTTCATTAGAATTGAGGCAAGAAATTATAGAAAAACATGAGAGCAGTGTGCATGTGAGTGATACTGTATGGCTAAACAATATGGCCGGAATAGGCCTATGATCTCGAGGATCATCAAGCTGAAGGCAGCCATTAAAGCAAATAACCATCGAAGGGGATCACCATTATTATAAGACATCGTAGCAATACCCTGGAAGAGATAGAGCGCCTTTTATTGATAGGGATAAAGGACAAAGAGATTGTTGGCAACGATCATTTGTGAGAAGGGCCAGCGTGATGAATAGAAAGAAAGAAAAAAGTGAAGCAAAGAAAACCAAGATAGCGTTAACAAGCTCTTTTAAATAAGACTTCTCTCTTTTTCTGTTTCTCTCTAAACCTAGCATTAACATGTTCTTTAAATAAAATCTCTCTCTCTCTCTCTCTTTCTCTCTCGTTCTTCTTCGCTGTTGTAGTGTTAGATACGTCTACGTCTATTATTTTTTTTCCGAGAGAGAGAGAGAGAGAGAGAGAGAGAGAGAGAGAGAGATTAAACAAAAATGTGTTTAGAGTACATATGATTTTTAACTGCGTCAACGAGTTGAAAAACAATTAAATGAAATTAAGAAAGTAATAACAGCTAATCTGAATTCCTTTATTAACTAAAACAAATATTGATTCAAACACACTCGTGTGCATATGCACAAACACACACACAGGTGCAAGAATTTTGCTACGCAGTAAGAGAGACGGTGAGGGAGGAGGGAGAGATGGTGACTGCGATAACATACCGTAACTCGTCACTGAAAGTGATGAAAATAAAAAATCAAAAGAAAAAAATGTGAAAAATATGAAATATAAAAATAAAATAAAAAAATAAATAAGCTTAGTTAGATTAAAATTTCCGTAGTGTAAGTTACGGTATGTTATCGCAGTCACCATCTCTACCTCCTCACCGATCGTGTCTCCTTGTGCGTGTGTGTGTGTGTTTGCGAATACGCATACGAGTGTGTTTGTATCAATATTTGTTTTAGTTAATAAAGGAATTCAGATTTGCTGATATTGTTTTTTTAGTTACATTTAACTGTCTTTCAACTTGTTAACGCTGGTAAAAATCATATGTACACAACACATTTTTGTTTAATCTCAATTTTGTTTAATCTCTCTCTCTCTCTCTCTCGCTCTCTCTCTCTCTCTCTCTCTCTCTCTCTCTCTCTCTCAGAAAAAAAAATTAATAGACGTCTCTAACACCAACAGTGAAGAAGAACAAGAGAGAGAGAGTATTTATTTAAAGAACATGTTAACACCATGTCTACCTTCTCGCCGATCGTCCGTCTCCTCCTGGGTAGCAAATCCTACACCTGCGTTGGCCTGTCTCTAAGGTAATGTGGCAATAAAACACATTTTTTATTCATTATTTCTTTATATTTATCTTCTTTACACGCTTCCTTCATATTATGCAGTTATGTTATTGTTATGCGTAATTATGTGTAGCCATTTATTAAGGATTTATTATGGGTTTTTAGGCTGAGGAACGAATTAAATGAATTACCATGTATTCTTATGGGAAAATTCGTTTCGACATCCGAACATTTTCTACATCCGAAGTTGGTTCTGGAACGGATTAAATTCGTATGTAGAGGTTCCACTGTATAAGGATAAGGATTAGTAAATTGATAAAACAAAAATAATGCAATTACATACAGGTTATGTAACATACAATACATGGATTCATATGAAATTATAAGAGTAAACGGTTTTTCATTACATGGTAACTTCTTTTTCTTTACTTTCTATCCTTTTATTCTTTTCTTTCTATTTTTTCTTTACTACTTTATGCATTTAAGATTTGTGCATTAAAACAGGTATGTCAAGCAATAACAGTACAGTAGGATAGGAGCTTTTATAATTCTGAATTGTGAGATTACTAACCCTAACCGTGTGCTGAGCTCAGTCGGAAGGGTTCCCACCTCATCTATAATTGCGGACTGTACATTACAGGTGACGGTTGTGCCACAGCTTTGCTCTTCCTTCACGTTTTGAACTGACAATGACATCCAAGCAATAGTGTGACTTCGGTAGTCCGTAGTCAGTACATATGATGGATGTGTTTGTTTGATTTCTCAACTTAAAGTTGATAAACTTTTTTTTAATATCCTGGGATCTTAGGGAAAACTCATTTGAATAAAAGGGGTGCTTGGCAGTGAAAAGGTTGGTTACCACTGCCCTAGATTCTCTGTTTTAGCTTCTAAGAGAAAGTCTAATTCTAATAAGTGCCATAGACAGCAGTGGTTCTTTTATTTTGACTGGTAGTACTGTATAAATGCATGTACACCAATGTATGATGTATGGTACAGTAATTTATGAATTGTAAGCAATTGTTTTCTTTGTTTTTTAAAGTATACTGTACTTTACATAAGGTATACAGTTTGTATTAATAAATGTACATAAAATATGTTGTGTATGAAATCAGACTTACTACAAAAATCGTCTTGCACCATGGCGTATAAATGGATCCTCGTTGTAAACCGAGGACCGTATGTACGTTCTTGAATTGTACCTATCCCACTTATGAGTGTTACAGCTCGGACTATGCCTATCATGCTTACAGGCTTGGATTGCACTG
Organism: Palaemon carinicauda; assembly: GCF_036898095.1. Lineage (NCBI taxonomy): Eukaryota > Metazoa > Arthropoda > Malacostraca > Decapoda > Palaemonidae > Palaemon > Palaemon carinicauda. The sequence goes on along the minus strand of NC_090741.1, from coordinate 69,035,811 downwards.
CCTACAACACGTATGGGCTTGGACCACAGTGTCTACTATGAGTGAGCGCTCCACAAGTAAGATTCATGCGTCAGAGGGAATAAGAAAAGCAACATTCTCCATGCAATTAACTCGTCTCGCCTACTTTTCATGTTAGTTATTGTATCGCTTGAGTCACAGAGCACTTATCACCTGCTTTTTCTCAACGTTCCATGTCGACTTGATGAGATCTTCCTATGTGCTGAGATCCTTCTATTAATCGAGATCTGCTTACCTTCTGAGGCCGGTCAAGGTCTCGATTTCCTCACATGCTCCAAGACCAGTGAGAGCTATGAGACCTTCCCACTAATCCTCCTTGCATTTGAGTCAAAGCAGATGACATTACAGGAGTGCTCTTAACACTCTTATGATATTGAGACATCACATTGTGTACTCACTATCGTGGGCAAGACTAGTCACCATTCTTACGTTTGCCCATCAGAAACTGAAGTACTTAGGACTTCACCTTTAAACTGCCATCCCTTCCTCTACAGTGTATTGTATCACCCTATTTCAGTGCTGTCCGGCATTCAAATAGACTAAATAGTTTTTTCTTGAACTACATGCAGAGACCTCTTTTCTTGGGTGAAAGCCCTAGGACATTGTCAACCCAACATCCGATTCCGAACCAGCAAAAGCAGAGAATCATAAGATGGAGTTACATTCTTCAGTGTATTTCACTTATTCGTAAGTTCAATGACTGTGGGAAGGTAAGCAAAGCTCACATCAGGGGAGGAATGACATCCATTGATTGGCATTTCAGAACACCCTTAAGAGTCTACATTCTTCAATGTATTTTCACTTATTCATAAGTTCAATGAAGCATACCTTACATCAGGTGAGGAATAACATCCATTGATTGGTATTTCGGCACACACCTGAGAATCAACATTCTTCAATGTATTGTCACTTATTCGTGAGTTCTGTGACTGCGGGGAGGTAATCATAGCTCACATCATGGGATGAATGACATCCAATGATTGGCATTTCAGCATGCCCGTAAGATTGAAGCCTCTCTTGAGTTTCTGCAATCTGAATTTTTCGTGCGGCTGTAGATAGGGTCAATTCCGAGATCTTTGGCCAATTGAATAAGATCTTTCCTCTCATATTATTCGTGGACATTCCTCAACCAATCAAACCAACATGGTCAGCGTTGATGACATGGATCCCAACGGAGAGACAAACATGAGGGGATGAATTTCTCAACACCTGAATTGACTGCCATGGAAGCTGCTTCCATTTTCAGCCTCCAACAACATCATGGTTCGAACACGGGCCAGTTGCAGTCACGTGCTTTGCCATAACCCAGGACTTTATATCCTATTAGGCATCAAGATCAAGACCTTCTTAGCACAACAGTTAGCTAACCTAAGCCAACTGAACCCAGGAGAGAAGGGTTACCAGAACCTCCTGCTTTGCCAGGCAGGTGAGACCGGGAAAGGCTGAACGATGCTTCTTAGCCTACATTCAGCAATACAGTAATACCTTGACATACAAGCATTCCGAGATACGAGCCAGCCTCTGAGTAAAATTTTGCATGGTGATAACTAGCATGCTTGCAGATGCTAATGCTAGGAACCTGAGCACTTGGGAGTGCTCTAAGCCCGCATCACTTGTTTATTTCACGTAATCATCGACCTCGATACAAATTATTGCTGTGTTGTCTTTCTGTTATGTACGTGATTTTAATGGTATATTTGTGAACAAAATAAGTGATGGGTCTTAAGAAAGGGAGTGGTAACGATGGCAGAGAAGAAAAAGCGCATTGTGACGATAAAGGTGATCATCTCCTACGCCTATTGACACAAAGGACCTCGGTTAGATTTCGCCAGTTGTCTCTATCTTGAGCTTATAAACCAATACTTTTCCATTTGTTATCTCCTACTTCACCCTTCATAGTCCTCATCCATGTAGGCCTGGGTCTTCTAACTCTTCTAGTGCCTTTCTCTCTGGGGGAGTGCAAAGAGCAAGCCCAAACCATCTCCTTCAATCACTCGCCATGATCTCATCCACATATGACACTTGAGTAATCTTTCTTATATATAGTTTCATTTCTAATCCTGTCCTGCCATCTAACTCCCAGTATTCTTCTGAGGGATTTGTTCTCAAATCTACAGAATCTGTTGGATATTGTTTCATTGTTATACCATGACTCATGTCCATACAGTAACACCGATCTCACCAATCTGATATGTAGCCAGATTTTTATACGTAATTTCAGGTGATTTGATTTCCAAATTTTACTTAACCTAGCCATTGTCTCATTATTCACATGAGAGTTGATATGCCATTATGAGGAAAGTACATTAACGATATGTGCAATCCTTGAATGGTAAATAAAAAAGAAAAAAAAAAGTAGATAAGATTAAAAAGAAAAAAAATTAAGCTTAGTTCAGTCAAGTTTTAAGTTTGTGTTATGCTCTGTTCAAGGAACAGTAACTATGGTAACTGCCCAATTATGTCTTCTTCCCTCCTCCTCTGGCCGTTAGCCACTGTCGTCTGTCTTGAAGGTAGGAATTCCATAATAAAACCACATATACAGGTACTAAATGATTACTGCAATATGCAATATTATTTTGTGAGTATGTAATGTTTATACTGTACAGTATAGCAATTAAAAATGTTATTTCCACTATTATCATGTATTTGGGTGTATTTAAGAGGGTAGGAATGAATTAAATTTTTCTCATTTTATTTAGGAAAAATTGAATCGGGATAGTCATACCTCTCTTCACAAAATACTGCTTACAAAATTTTCAAGTTGCGAAACGAGATGAGAATAGTTTTATAACTCACTTTACAAAAAAATTTTCATTTTAAGAAAAGAGATTTGCCTGCCAGGCTGAGAATAAAATAGTCACCCATCACAAAGATTGGAAGAAAATGGGTTCAGACAACAGAAATTGTAGCTGTAATCTATAATAGGGTAACTATAATAGTACTGTACATATGGAACTATATTTAGTATATGTACTGTACAGCATTGTCCTGCTATTTATTGTATTTTCCATTTATTATTACATTGTTGTAATAACTACTTATTTTACCGGTATTAACAGTTAGCCCTTTTACTCCCAAAGGACGTACTGGTACGTTTCACAAAACTCATCCCTTTATCCCCATGGACGTACCGGTACGTCCTTGGAAAAAAATGCCATAATTTTTTTTTTTTCATATTTTTGATACTTTTTTGAGAAAATTCAGGCATTTTCCAAGAGAATGAGACCAACCTAACCTCTCTATGACGAAAATTAAGGCTGTTAGAGCAATTTATAAAAAATATACTGCAAAATGTTCTGGGGAAAAAACCCCTTGGGGGTTAAGGATTGGAAATTTCCAAAGAGCCTGGGGGTAAAAGGGTTAGTTTAGGTATATTGAATGGTTCAAATGTATTTGGCAGTACGGTATTTCATTGTGGTTATACTGTAGCTTTATGGGATTTAATGTGGTGTTTTGTAGGGTTTGGAACAAATTAGGCAATTTGCATGTGAAATGCGACTCACACGAAAAAATTACTTTACGAAAGCCACTCCAGAACATATTAATTTTGTGTTGTGGGGCATTACTGTACAAGAAAATTGACTCATGAGCTCGGTCCAGGAACATTATACTCATATGTCGAGGTAATACTGTAGAATACTAGATGGCGAGGCAATTGGGAGTGAGGAAAAATGGTAATTCTATATTTTTCTAATAGATATTGATGTAAGCGAGCTTCAAAAGAAGCCATATGAACCTCGGGTAAGTATGGGAATAATAAATTATAATATTAAAATAAGTTTTGTTGGTAACATCAAAATGGGAATGAAAAGGCCATTAAAAAAATAACCACTGTAACTTCTGATTTATTGCCATTATTTGTTCTATATATGTATACATTGAAGATATATATACTGTATATATATATTTCTTTCTTGGCAGATTTTGTTCCCATTACAATTCTGTGGTCTCCTGGGCACAGTTGATGTTGTTGCCGAGGTTGAAGGCGGAGGAACTACGGGTCAGTCTGGAGCCATCCGCTACGCTATAGCTATGGCACTTCGTTCTTTTGTAGACTTGGAAATGGTTGAAAAGATGAGACTAGGTGAGTTTTCTGGAAAGTACTTATGATTGTTATTTTTATATTGTTAGTTACAGTACATGTTTTAGCTTTATGATTAAAATACATTGCTGGGTGCCAAGTGATGTTATAGTCAAGAAAATTATTGCTTTTCTGGGATCAAGGCCAAATATGTTTTATTCTATTCTTTAGGCCTGATTTACATGAGGGCCATACCTAACCTTAACACTATGATACTAAAATTTGAGAGCCAGCTGTCGTTAAATTGAAAAACTAACAATTTACCCTTAAAGGGAGTTATTTTCAGTAGAGAGAAAACAGGTATTTGGAGGACCAAAACTACCCTTTGTTACACAATACACACTTCTGTCTGATTACTTTCATTCTTTGCAATGATTTCCTTTTATTGCGGCTTGTAAATTGACTTTTCACGGTTGAGTATAATATGATTATGGATTTTTCGTCTAATTTTGGAGATATATTTTTTGTGTTAGCCTCTGCTGTTATATTGGTCAATTCAATTTAACGGACCACTGTTCTCCCCCCATTATTCCAAAATACCAAGAAATCCGAGTAAATATGGAAGTGGCCGAATACGACTCTCCTTGGGTTATGACAGGGGATCTATTCCTACGTTTTGTCAGAAGTCAGAGTTATACAGGTATTAGTTGACTTACAGCTGTGATAGGGACCTAAAAATGCATTTTAATTTGATCTGGATGTATGGCAAACTTAAGTTTCCGTAGATTTATTATGCTGTGTCATGATACTGTACTGTAATCATCTAAATTTTTATCAATATTGTATATCATTATTTAATTTTCTTGGTTTATATATCATTTACTTTATTAAAAGATTTTTGTAATCTTTTTAAATTTGGAAGCATTTTAGCAATTAACAATCACTAACCTTTTTTGTTTACCTTTGGTTGTGATAAGCTGATCTCAAAGTCCCGCTACTGTATCAAGAAATACACCTTGTTTAATTATTCAAAATAACTTTGTGATGAATATTACACGCACACCAATATGTTATAGGATATCAGAGTTTTCATGCAGTTCATTTATAGCCATTATTATTAGCTATTATAAGAATAGGTTATGTGTATGTACTGGTGTGTCAGTTAGTTCATTTTTAAAGCTTCATAAAGAATTTCAATTTTAGTTAATTATTAAGCCTTCATATTTCTTTAGACAGTCTGTGATTTATTAAAGCATGATTGTATTCTACTTTTCAAATTAGGGACCATTTCAATAATCAACAATTACTTTTGTATTACTGTACTTTTGGTAGTCAGCTGATCTCAATATCATGCTACTGTATTGCAGTTATGCACACATACGCATAACGAGTATCGTTTATATAATTTTTTAACTTTAGACTAATATCTTCAAAATGAATATTTCATCAGCTATAATATATTATGGGTTATCATAGTTTTCATACAGTTCGTTTGTAACCATTAATTAGGTATATGAATATTCGTTTCTCTCTCAAACTCTGTAGAGGATATTTCTTGACATTGTTAGATATACGATGTTTCGATAATGAAAATACTAATATGATTAGGCAAAATATCTAAAAGAATTAACTCCATTTGCTGGTTCGCTTTCCGTCAGAAATACGTCACTTAACAGTACAGTGCTTGTTTTCTTAAATTTACTGTAAATAGTACTGTAGGCTACTCAAAGCAACTGATACAGACCACTGAAATACTTGGTATAAATACTCAATGTTTCAATGATGGGAACAAGAAGGTTACTCAGTATCGAATCAAATGGGACTTACTCGATATGCCACTTGCCTTCCGCCCGATGGCCTAGTGACCTGCCCCCAATAGAGAACGTGTGCTCATCCCCCTGGACCACGCTCGTCTGTATGATCCTCAAAAATTACACGAGTTACCTCTACTCTCTCTTAGCGTATTGATTACCAGAGGTTTTTTCATTTAGATTGGGATTGTAACCAGTCACACAAGGTCTTTCATTGTCTTCTGTGTGCAATTTTCGTTCCATTCTTGGCCCAGAGTGTACATGTTCAAGGAGGAAGAAACAATCTCTCAGGTGACCTCTGAAGCCCTCCACCTTTTGGAAGTAGATAGCAGCTCAGGGAGCAATGCCTCTAAAATTGCATGAATTTGGTTTGGTACTAGTAGAGTAAAGAATCCTGAGTCAGTGTTCCTTTGTGGATGTCATTACAGTCATTTGTGATTACAGCATAGTGATCTGGGGAAAGTGACCGTGGTACCTGTTAAAGAGGGATCATTGGCACCCTTCAAGGTTTAAGTCCCTCCTTGGAGCTGCCATGGTTGATCTAGCTTGTGTGTCACTAGACAGGTTCAACGATCACATTTGTAAGTCGAGAGCTCTTTCCTTTGGGATGATCAAGCAACATTCTGCCTCCTGCACTCTCAGCAGAGGACATTCTACCTACCCATTAATCCTGAACACCTCTGCACTTCATAGCAGAAGGCTCGTTTTTCTAGACTCAGATCGTTGGCCATAGAAGTCTTTTATAAGGCCAATCTCCAGGCCGCTATAAGGTTAACAACTGGTAAGTAGTAGTGGCGTCCTTTGCCCTGTCCAGAACAGGAAGCTGGTACTGTCTGGTGGGAAGTCGTTAATCCTTTCTAGGACACTCATATCCAATCAATGGGCCAACTTGGATCAGAGGTGAAGGGGGTCTGATAGTCATGAATCTCCAATCAACCCTGCAGTAATTTTCAAGGGTCTTCTTCTTCTTCTTTGTCTGCATCTTTTCCCACTTTTATGTGGGGTCGATGTTTCTGGCCAGCGTTCTCCATCTACCTCTGTCCCACACTTCATCACCGGTTAATCCCTTTGATCGAGGGTCATCCTTGATACAGTCCATCTATCTTCGCTTTGGTCTCCCTCTCCTTTTCCTTCCCTGTACCTCCATTTCCATCACCCTCCTCCCAATATACTGTTCATCTCTTCTCATGATAGGACCATACCACCTTAGTCTACTTTCCTGGATCTTATCTGATAGTTCTCAAACTCCTGTGGTACCCCTAATTACCTCATTCCGTATCTTATCTCTTCTTGTCACTGCACACAGTAATCTTCAAAGGTCATGGCCAAGCAAAGACCTATGTCTAAACTTTTAAGGGATGCCATGCTTAGGATTGAGATGATTAAAGCTCCTGCTTTTGTCAAGCCCTAATCAAGACCTCCGATGGCCTCTTCTGCTGTAAAAGGACTGGATGATACACCTTTTTGTGGCCTTTAGTCTGATCAGTCCAGGTTGGGTAGCAAGGGGAAGGGAGGAGGTAGGGGACATTTAGAAGGGCAGTCTCCTGCTGCTGCTGCAAATGGGAAGATACCAGTCATACCATTAGCAACATGGGGTCAAGTTGTGGGTAGGAAATACTGTGAGGACTAATGGCTACTTGTGACTTGCACTCTGAAGTCTCTCAACTCATACTCTCTGAAATCACAGAAATCTCCTAATTTGTGAAGGTGATGGTGGAGAAGAATGAGCTTAAAGTCATTCGAGGTGGTTCTCTGCGTTTCTATTTGATTTTTTCTGATGGAGTTGTCAAATGAGAGCTTGAGTGGAGACCAGTCGTCAACCTCTCCCCTCTTAACAGGCTTGTTTATCAAACCATTTCAGCATGAAGACAATATGTTCCATTCCTTCTGCTGTCAGAGAGGGAGACCAAGCTTTCAGTGGACCTGAAAGATGCTTACAGTATTTATATTTCCAAATGCCAAGCTATCATTCCTCCAGAAAGTACCTCTGCTTCTGTCTTAATATAGCAGTGTATCGGTTCAAATAACTTTTTTGGACTGTCCACTGCTACTCAGGGGTTCACTCATTTACCTTGGGTCTAGTTTCATGGGATATATCTGTGAAGGTACTGTACCTTAACAAGTGGCTGATTATGGCCTCCTCAGAGAGGCATATACATCAAGATTAAGATTGGTTACTCTCCTTTTGTTGAGATCTGGGGATCATGATAAATTGGAAAAGTTATGTTTCAACCTCAAGCATTAGAATTATTTAAGGGCATGTTGATATACTGCAGCAGCAAATCTCCTTTAGATCGCATAAGCAAGCTCAGAGCAGCAGCGCAGCAATTCTTGTACAAGGAGCTTGCAGCTTCTGGCTCGGCTGTGGCTGTCTTATGGGACACATTTTCTTGGTAAAAGTCGTTCCACACAGCCGACCCCATCAGCGATCTCATCAGTAGTATCTGAAGCATCACTTGTCAACAGCCAGAAATCTCCTTTCCAATACCTGTTGCAGTGAAACAGGGAGTTTGAGATGACTTTGCCTGTTCACTGAAAACCTTTACAGGGGAGCTCAACTTAACTCGTTACCTATCACATACAGATCCTTTAGTTCTTAGATATATCAAAGGAGGGGTAGGCCATACACCTGGGGACCTTGTCGGTGCATCAGTGTGGTGAACAGAAGAACAAGCACCTGCACAGCAACTTGCTGGAAATATAAAGATCATTAATTCAGTTTGATACAGCTATCAGTAGTACTGATGAGCAACAACACTAGTCATAGCATATGTCAACAAGCTAGGAGACACTATTTTGCACATGTTAAAAGAGTTGAAGGAGATGCAAATCTGGGTAGTGACTACAACTACCTACAAAGGTACATAGTAGTAGACACGCTCAGTCTTCAGCAGCAAGTAATGTCAAAATGGTTCATACATCCTCGGAAAAGCTTCAGCAGCAAGTAATGTCAAAATGGTTCATACATCCTCGGAAAAGCTTCTTGCTCGGTGCAGGGCACGTCAATCAATTTGTTTGTCATACACTTGAACAGGAAACTCAATGTTTTACTACACATACCATATTTGTGGCCAGTTCTCAAGGTTGCAATCCTACACCTTTGGGACAACTTGGGTGCATAGGGCTTTCCTCCCTTCTGCCCTATTCACCTAGTAAATAACAGGGTGGTGAAAGTGTCCTGTCTCAGGATGACCTTAGTTGCTAAAAGATGGCCACAGGCCAAATGGTACTTCGATCTGATGATGGTCCTAGTCAGTGTCCAGAGACCCACCACTATGGCCCAATCCTCTTAGTCAGCCACACCTTCTTAGGTACAAAGATGCAATTAACTAGTGGGGTCCATTGTAATTCCGGATAGAAACTATCTTGTATTTGTAAGTGAAAAATATTTGCAGCTGTCTACCAGGAAAAGAGCCATATTTTGGGATTGGTCTCTTATTAGGGGTTCTTCTTCGGTCAGAGTCATTCTTCAGATGATTGTAGACTTGGTCTTTCTGAGCCGAGTGAAGAGCCTCTTGATTAAAGGCTATTTCTCATATCAGACAGGAGTTGAGTCTCCTGATTGAAGGGTACAAATCTTTCCTCCTTGTGGGAAGTGTCAGTGCTCATGAGCTTTGAACAGTCTCCCTCCCAAAGATTTCAGATCCCTATAGTGGGATGTGGTCTGTGTTCGCAGGTCTCTTGTGTGTCGTACATATGAGCTCTTGAAAAAGTCATTAGATAGAGATTGGACTCAAAAGACAATCTTCCTGGTAGCCCTAGTAAAGTACGTCTAGAGAAATTACAAGTATTTCACAGGTTACTATTCCGAAGAATGGGAGGTCTTCCTTGGTTTTGTGCCCGACTTGTGGCCTAATACAGAGCCCTACAGTCCACAACACCATAATAGTCCTTCTCTGTTTCTAAGATCAGGCAGGGCCAAGAATATATTCTTTCTGGGGTCATGAGCTTAACATCCCTCAACCAGCAAGGGGTTGCAGACCCAGCTTGGGCAAGAGCCCATGTATTTGGGTATTGGCTTCTCTGTAGTCTTTTGGCAGAACCTGTCAGTGGTGCAGGTATTGAATGCAGGGGTCTGAAAATGCCAAACGACCTTTACCTCCCATTATCTGCAGGAGTAAGTCCTTAAGTCCAAGGTTAGCGTTATCCGCTGCTCTGCTTCATGTCTAAGTCTGCGAGACTGGAAGGTGATGCAGGTAAGCTTCATAACTGAGCAACCTTTCTTAGAAAATATCTGTTTAGAAGTAACTCCATTTTCCTCGCAGTGAGGGGGAAAATTGGTAAAGCATGCAAAACATGTTTCTTGTTTTAGCTGCAAGTACTGTACATTGACATATCCCAGCTTCCTCCATAATCAAGATACCAGAAAGTGTATTGGTGAGGGCATCCCCTTTGCTCTAGATAAAAAGTTGCCAGTCATCTTTGCTCCTGTTCAGGACCAGACAGATTGACATTTCCTGGGAAGTTGAACCAGCCAAAATAGGGTTCATAAAGACAGCCTCCCACCAATAAGCAAATATCACAAATTTTAAGTAATTTGTATTTTTCCTAACAGTACTTACCTCGCACTACTTTCTTAATAGTATCTGGGATCTCCTCCCAACCGACCAGAACTTTGTGTAGTTTACCCTACTCCCGTTTTCTATGCGGGGTAACCTCTGACGGAGTGATACGCGACATGAGGCGACCCAGGGTCAGAGAGCATGCTTGCTCAGGTCTCGATCTCCAGTAAGTTTTTGACAGATAGGTTTCTACTAAGTCCTGTAAGGCATTCGGGGCAGGTTTTTGACAGATAGGTTTCTACTAAGTCCTGTAAGGCATTCGGGGCAGGCTGGGCGGGCCATAACCCGAAAGTAGTTTGAGGTAAGTACTGTTAGGAAAAATACAAATTACTTAAAATTTGTGATTTGTTCCAACACGGAATACTTACCTCGAACAACTTTCTTAGGAGACTTATACCTTAGGAGGTGGGACTGTCTCTCAGGACCCAGTGTGATGAGGAGAGAAAAGGAACCTAGATAGGAGGCTTGGTTCTGCTGACCCCCAAAGGAAAACACGTGAAATAGGGAAAACTACCTTAGTGTCTAAGTAACTCACCTCTGTAAAAATTCTTGGAGAAGTATTCTTCCACTGACAGTGTATCCCATGGCAGTTAAAGGATTTTAGGGTAATTTCAGGGAAGGTAAGAGAGAAAAAAAAGAGGGGTAAGGAAGGAACCAGTGTCTCTTGGACTTGCTGCCCGTGGTTTTCCCTGGGCTACACCTTTAAATCTTTTGGAGCGCGGAAATGACGGGACCGAGAGAGAATCCGTCTAGGGACCTCCTCGAACAATCCTTTAAGTAGTGAGTTGTGAAGGTTGACTGACTAGACCATGTACCTGCCCTCAGGATTTGGCCCACTGCCATGTTCTTCTCAAATTTCAACGAAGTACTTAGCCCTCTAATGTCGGCGGGGCTAGGCTTCCCCGGAAGAGGAACCCCTGCACTACTGTAGGCTCTCATGATCACCTGCCGCAGCCAGAATGAGATCGTATTTTTGGAGACTGGCTTCTTTACCAGTCCCGAGGAGACGAACAGACTCTTGGTTTCGGGGTGAAGTTTGGCTGTCCTCTCGAGGTACTTACGTACCGCCCTGACTGGACACAGAAGCAAGTCCCTCGGGTTGTCCGAACGAGGGATAGCTGGCACTGAGAATCCTTCAAACTTGGGGTCCCAAACTGCTGGATTCTGAGTCTTGGCCATGAGGTGGGTAAGAATCTAAAGGTAGCCTCTCGCCATCCCTTCGAGTGTGAGACCTCTTAAGACAGCCCATGAATCCACCTACTCGTTTTGCTGATGCCAGAGCTAACAGAAAGACAGTCTTGAGGGTGAGCTCCTTGTCGAAGATGTCCTTGAGGGGCTCGAAGGGAGGTTCCGAAAGCACCTTCAGTACCCTAGCCACATCCCACTGGGGCACTCTAGCGGACGATTGCTTGAAGCTCTTGATGAGCATGGAGATATGTCTGGAGGCTCCTAAGTCGATGCCCTTCAGGAGGAAGACATGTCCCAGGGCCGCCCGGACTCCTTTGATGGCTGGGATGGAAGTACCCACTTCGTCCCTAAGGTAGACCAGGAAGTCTGCTATCTCGGGAATGGAGGCCCCTAACGGCCTGATGTTCTTCGAGGAGCAACACTTAGTGAAGGTAGCCCACTTCGCCTGGTATACCGCGACTGACGAACGTCTTGGGTACCCTGACTTCCTCAATGCCGTCCTCGATGAATACCCTTCCTTCCTCTGGAGACACTTGATAACCTCCACGCGTGAAGGCGGAGGGACCGAGGGATTTCGTGGAACCTTTGGAAGTGTGGCTGCCGGAGAAGGTCTGGTCTGTCCAGGAGAGGCCAAGGTGGAAGGCGAGCCAGTTTTTTTAGATCCGCGAACCACTCTCTCTCTGACCACCAGGGCGCTACCAAAGTCATCCACAGGTTGTCCGCCCGTCTTACTCTGTTGAGGATTGATTGATTGATTGAAAGTTTTCTGGAGCTGTCTGAGCATCCCGAAGGGAGGGAAGGCGTAAACGTCGAGGTCGTCCCAAGGATATTGGAAGGCGTCCCCGAAGGCTGCTGCTGGATCTGGCACAGGAGAATAAAATACGGGGAGCTGTGCGTTGTCTCTTGGCGAAGAGGTCTATCACCGGCGAGCCCCACTTCAGAATGAGGGACTTGGCCACTTATGGGTGCAGGGACCACTTGGACCCATCCTGCTGAGGCCGTCGGCCAGGACGTTTCAATTCCCCAGAATGAACCTGGCTGAGATTTTGATTTGCTCTACTTCGGCCCATTCTAGGAACTCCATCGTGAGACTGCACAGTTCCTTCGACTTTAGTCCTTGCTTTTTCACGTAGGCCACCACCTTGGCATTGTCGCACATCAGCGCCACGGTGTTTCCCCGGAGCAGGTGGACGAACTCTAGGCACGCCCTTTGTACTGCCATGATCTCTAGCACGTTTATGTGCAGGCCCATCTCCTCACCTTCCCATTTTCCTTTTGCTGTCTTGTCGAGAGATAGGCACCCCACCCCAACCCTGCTTGGACGTGTCCGTGAACAGAAGCATCTCCGGAGGGTCGGCTTGGCAGGGCATTCCCTTGAGGGTGTTCGATCTGACGTACCACCACTCCAGGACTTCCTTCGTCTCCGGGGACACCGGGACTATCTTGTGCGGGAAGTCCCCCTGGTTCCAGAGCTCCTTCAGGTTCCACTGCACTCCCCTGAGTTTGAGCCTCCCCTGGGGGACTAACTTCTCCGACATGAGGTGGCCTATCAGTCTTTGCCAGTCCGTGGCTCTCCTGGGCTGGCCCGACAGGAAGGGCCGGAGGATCTATTCCAGGTTGTCCAGTCTCTCCACGGAGGGGAAGGCTCTCGTCAACCGGGAGTCTAGGACCATTCCGAGGTAGGTCATCCTGGTGGAGGGTGTCAGCTGGGACTTTTGCAGGTTGATGATGATACAAGACGTAGCAGAACTGCAGGCGCCAAGGATACAAGAAGTTGCAGAACTGCAGGAGCTTGGTGCCTTGCTCCCTCAGTACTTCCTCTGAGGCTGAAAACAACACCCAGTCGTCTAGGTACCGAATCAGGCGGATGCCCTGTTCTTGCGCCCAGGCTGAAACTGTTGCGAAGATCCTCGTGAAGACCTGAGGAGCTGTCATCAGTCCGAAGCAGAGGGTCTTGAACTGCAATGTTTGAATACTGTACCCCATTTCACCCTTAGGTACATACTTCATGCTGGAGGGATGGACAGGGACCTGGAAGTAGGCGTCCTTGAGGTCTATGGACATCATGAAGTCGTCCTCCCTCAAGGCTGCTAGGACCGACTTCGGGGTGTCCATCTTGAAGTCGGTCTTGCACACGAACTTGAAGTCGGTCTTGCACACGAACTTGTTGAGGGCTGAGAGGTCTATGACCGGTCTCCAGCCCCGTGTCGCTTTCTCCACCAGGAAGAGCCTCTGTAGAACTCTGGACCTGGGTTCTTGACTGGCTCCACTGCACCCTTTGTCAGCATTTCCGAGACTTCTTCCTGCAACGCTGCTACTTTCAAGGGGTCCTTGGGTGCCAACCACTCCGCCTGTTGATCTAGGATCAGAGGTGGGGGTTCCGCTAGGAAGGGCAGCCTGTACCCCTACGGTCCACGGATCCGCTCCGTGGTCCCGCCATGCTTGTCAAGATCGTTTGAGGCATCCCCCCACCTGAGGCGTCGGCAGCAGTAGAGTGTCTCTCTTCCTACCTCCTTCGAGAGGCGCGGCCTGAACGCCCTCTCCTGGAGCCTGAATAGGAGGGCCTGAAGGCTGACTGCGAAGTCGGAGCTCCTCTACGGGTGGGCTGCGAAGGCTGGGGCCAGGCCATAGTCGAGGCATTCCTTCTGGGTTGGCTAGGTGAAGCGCGGGGAGGGAGAGACACATCGGAAGATGGTCTTCCTGTTGGAGGGGGTCTGGGTTCTCCCGCATCCTTGAGCTTCCTGACCCTCTCTACCGTCTCCTCCACCGCTTGCAGAGGGAACACAGACTCGCCTCAAAGGGGTAAGTTCCTAAGGGCCCTCGCTTCCCTGTCCGGAAGCCTCCTGACCAATTTGCTGAGTGAGAACTGTGTCCCTCTTACGAAGAATCCAATTGGCCGCCTGTGAGAGTGACTGGTAGGACAGGAATGAGGGCCTTACCTCCTGAGCTAATCAGCTCCTTCAGCAATGTTTGGTCCTCCGGAACCAAGAGGAGGTGTGAGGCCTGAAAGCCCACCAGGGTGCAGGCCCACCAATCTAGCCACGACGAGACGTAGACCAGGTCCATGGCCAAATCCTCCATCATGGAGGTCTCCGATGGGGAGAAGCAAACTGGGGTGGCGGTCGCTCAATCTTCTGCGGCCCCCTGACCTAGGATGGCGACTGCAGGTTCTACAGTACAGGGACCGGCACGGCGCCCTTCAGGGAGGTAGAACCTCTTCTGGGTCTTGAGGCCCTGGAGGAGCTTGGAGGCGCTCTGACTCTTAGGGGCGCTCTGACTCTTGGGGGCGCTCTGACTCTTGGGGGCGTCCGCATGGCTGGCCACTATCCTGTCAATATGAGCCATGCCCAGCCTAACGTCTCTGGCAAGGGAAGCGCTAGTGAGGGCCTCTGCTGGGGGTTATCGACCAACCTGCTGAGGCCCGAGAGCCAGTCTTCGTCTGTGGTGGGCTTCGGTTCGTCCAGCTTGTGGTGCAGTCTAATGAGAGCTATCACCTTCCTGTATGCCGAGACCTCGGCCGCTGAGCCCTCCGCGCCATCTCCTAGGACCTCCGTCGAATGTTCCTCTGCCTGAAAAGGGGCACCCCCAACGGAGGGTGCCGCTTGAGGAGGAGCCATTTTATTGTCACGGCATACCCTCGGCGGTTCTGGATGGAGGACAGGAATTGCCGCTGGGACGGAGGCCTCCGTCCTGGGGCTTATCTCTTCCCACGGAGACCAGGCTACTGCGGGCTTCCTCGTGGCTGCTGGATGTCTCTTGCGTTCCTGCCGGCTCGTCGAAGACTTGGAGGCTGGGACACAGCTGCCAGGCCGAAGGGGCGACTCTCTTCGCTGGGCGGATGAAGCCGGAACTTTCGCGGACTTATGCCTGTCTCCTGGGGCCTGAAGTGGGGACTCCCTTCGACGCTCAGGCCTGCTGCAGGGAACGTACTTCGCTGTGGGAGAACGAGCCCTTACGAGCCAGCCAGAGGTACCCGGAACTGCTGAAGCTCCCAGGAGTTGGCTGCGCGGGATGGCGACATGGACCCATTCCTCTCTAGGGGAGCGGCTCCTTCTGTACTTCCTCCTAGCGTGGCGAGATCTTGAGCGGGACCTGTCTCGTCTTCTCCTTTGGTCCCTTGGGGCTCCTTCCTCCGAGGAGTAAGAGTACGACTCGAACGAGGAGCCCGACGACCTGTAGGACCACACCGAAGGTTTCAAGTTGTCTCACGACGCTGGTGGTTCCACGTGACGATCTGTAGGCAACGAGGGCTCCATGAAGACGGGCGGGAGCGTTGCTGAAGGCGCTTGGGTAGAGCAAGGCAACTTCTTGCTGGGGAACCAGGCCTCGAACTCTTCCTCTAGCCTCGGGCGATCTGAAGGGCGTCCTTGGTGCCGCCCACGCGAGGGGATCCGACGGCGGTGAGTCCTCCTCGTCGTCTCCCCTGGCTGTAGATGTACCTGAAATACAGGCCCATGAAGCGGGGAAGAGGCTGCAGCAGCCTTCCCCCACATAGGATTGTCGGAAGAGACGGGCCTTGCTGGCACTAGAACTCCGGCCTCCGAACACACTCCCTCAGGCCCCCCACTTACCTGGACCGACAAAACATCCCCACTAGCAGGTATCTCAGACTCTTGGGGAAGAGCAATAGGCCTCTTCCCCTACTCTGGGTAGGGGAAGGCGGCTGAGAAGCCCTATCCGATGAAGCACCGGGAGAAGTAAGTGGCGAGGAGACGCTTGGCTTCCTAGGCGACCTCTTGGACGCCTTCTTCTTCTTGGTGCCCTAGCACACCCACTGCACCTCGTTCCAGGACTCGCACTCCGGACACGTGGCCGTAGGGGAACACACGCTGCCCCTACATGACGAACACAAGGAGTGTGGGTCGACTTCAGGCTTCGACAGAAAAGCGCCACGCAATTTAACCGGCCATAGGCCCGGGACAACGACGTGGATGCTCCATCACGCACTAGTAAGGCACCCTGAGACGCAGGAACACAGAGGGAAAGGGTAAGGAAAGAGCACAATGGGACCACGTGGGGACTGGATAAGGAGAGTGCGTCGAGGTGTTAACGCGACGCGACCAGAAAACTTACTGGAGATCGAGACCTGAGCAAGCATGCTCTCTGACCTCGGGTCGCCTCATGGCGCGTATCACTCCGCCAGAGGTTACCCCGCATAGAAAACGGGAGTAGGGTAAACTACACAAAATTCTGGTCGGTTGGGAGGAGATCCCAGAAAATCCCAAGAAAGTAGTTCGAGGTAAGTACTCTGTGTTGGAACAACTCCTATTTAAATGATAAAGGTTTGTTTTCACATTGAAAAAACACTCACTAACCAAGCATGGGCTGAAGTCTTACTCCTTTTTAAAGGACTTAGTGTTGTATGGGCCAGGAAATTTACAAATTACTGAAAAATAGTTTTTTTCATACAAAATTAGTTACTGTAATGCACTTTTTTTTTTTTTTCTACACAGCTGGTCTTCTAACACGTGATCCACGAAGTAGGGAAAGGAAGAAGCCAGGACAGAAGGGAGCAAGAGCTAAATTCACGTGGAAAAAACGTTAAGATTTTCCTCAATCTCTTGGATAAGCTGTAATGTAAATTAATTGCCTTGGTATGTTATGTAGGTATGTGCATATAGAAATAAAATATGAATATTGTAGTTAAATTACCTTATTTATGATTTATTCCTACATGCAAAGCTATAACTTTTAACTGTTGAAGTAATATCCTAAAGCTTAAGGGCTCCAACAGGGAAAGCTGCCCTGTGTAAAAAGGAAAGAGAAAGGAGTGAATAAATTAAATAATCAAGATCAGTAACAATGTTAAATATATGTCATATATAATCTATGAAATGAACACTATTTAATATGGAGCCTTTTGATGCAAAAGTCTTAAGACTTGGTGCGGGTACCAAGTGTTCCATTAATTCTAAGTACTGGATGATGCAGTCCTAGAAGATCTGAATGTAAAGGATGGTCAGAATTATGAAAAATATTACAGTTTTAAAAGTAAATTTTATTTTCCTTTAATAGGAGTCTGGAACTTAGGCTGTTCAAATTTGGCAACTGGTGTCGGTAGTTAAAGGTGGGTGGCGGGAAACCCTGCCCTCTAGTCAGTACATTGAGTAGCCACTTTAACCTTCACCTATGGTTGAGGCAGGAAGTGAAACTTGAAAGGACTCAAGTTTGGATAGTTATGAGAAATAAAAAAATTTCTTGAAAATTTTGATCTGTTCCTACACGAATGCAAACCTTTGCCTTTTAATAATACAGTATACTCATCTTAAGAAGGGAGGAAGCCCTTATAATCATGTTGGTTGGTTTAAAATCCCGGGATGTTGATACACTCAAAATTGCCAGAAGTGCAGGAGTGTTGATTCCTACCACCTATTAACACTTGAATGCATCCTCACGAGTTGGCCGAAGGTAGGGATGTGCAGGTTGTGAACGACAGTAAAACATCAAGAACTATAGGAGTGATCGCTGGGGAGGCGACCATGTGGAAAGCCTGATGGTGTAATCATCGATCCAGAAGTGTGTAGGAACAGTAATGTTTACACTGGTGCTATGATTTTGCTGGGAGTCTTCACAGCCATCATTTTAAGGTAGTCGTAGATATTCCGCCCTCCGTCTGAGAGTCCTAAAGAACCTTATTCAATGTATCATAACATACAGATTGAGGAAACTCTCTCGATGTTGAATAGATTTCCATGTGGGAGGGTCAAAGTGGGCAATTGCTCAGACCTGCCTATAAAAGAGTGGAGATATAAAGTGCTCAAAGCATTGAGCTTTGAACTGCTAGCTTCCACAAAGACAAAGTAGAGAAAACCTCTAGTAGGACAAAAGGAATGAATTTGAGGGTATGATTTTAAGTCTAAAAAGGCTCGTATGCAGCTTGCCTTGGCTGGTATTAATTTCTTCTGGGGAACCTAACATGAATACCTAAGACCAGTGTCCAATTCCCCATAGACTGTAGAAGTCTGTAAACCTTCTCAACAGCCTTCGTGTCATCTGTTCATGTGGTAAGTTTTTGCATATCACGAACAGTCAACAAGCAGGTCTCGAACATTGTGTCGCTCTCCATACTGACTTAAAAGATACAGGTCGCGGAATTTCATGATCCACTGTGCCTTCCTCCTCCTACACCTCTAATCAGAAGATCTGGTCACGGGCAAATGGAAGGGTTACTGCCTGAACTTTTCCAAGGGAAGAAAGCAAGTAGCCAACTGGACAAAAGTTGCCAGACTGTCAGCGGTTGCTAAATGTAAGGTGGGGATTACGTAACAGTTACCCTTGAAAGGCCTGGGACCTTAGCAGTAATTGATCATTAGTAAAGACCTGTTTTTCCTGCCTTCTTCCATGATTACCAACCCCGTTGATGTTACCTTCATGAGAACCAGGCTGCAATTCTTGTACCCAGGCATTCAGTAGTGGACATAGCTCTCTTAATTCCCTTGTCAAGCAAAGCATGAGGCAATTATATTCCTTTTCTCTGGGTTTCAAATGGCACACAGGGTATCTGATTGTAGCATCAAGAATTTTTGTTCTTAACATTTGATCGGATCAAATCAGTGTACTTAGGGTTTGACAAACTCTGGGTCATAGAGCAGCACGACTGTGTTCTCCCAGTGATCGAACCTTGATGTAACTTGGAGATTGAACATGAAGTAGGCTCCATGGTGTGGAGGACTCGGATGTCAGGACGTCATTTCCTCATTTCATTCGGGTCACTAATATGCTATTGATCTTTATAGCGTGAGAAATTCCATCACTCGGAAGAAGTCTGAACTGCCGTACTAAGCAGCCCTAAGGGTAGTCGTCTGTGGGACCTTCTTCCTGAAGAAAATACACAAGAAGAAACCTAGGTTGTTGAGGATCTTAGTGAGCATATTTTATCAAAATCGGAAGAGGTTAGTACTGCATTGGAGTTGTAATGATATCATCATTCAAAATATTAGCATATCTTTTTAAAAGCTGTCAAAAGTTCTGATCTACATACAGTAGGTATAGGTACAGGACTACTATGAATTTCACAAAAAGCCAAGTAGGTACAAACATTACATAAAAAGCAATAATGGATAATAACCTTTTAGGATGTGAAATATTTGCGGCGTTGATGAAAGCCTTTGTCGACAGACAACACAAGTAAAGTAATTATTTTTAAGTATTGTATTACACTGTAATGGGCGACAGGTACTGCATACCACACCCATGTACAGTATAGTAATAAAAAACAATCATCTTACAAGAGCCGATCATGAAATTAAATGGCATTTCATAAATGGGGGTTAAAATTAACTCTGAACCAGTGATATATTAGGTGACTTCACTGCATACTTGACGGATATAGAAAAAATACTGCACAGTACTTGCTTAATTAAAGTATCAGTTTAACCAGACCTAAGTGTGTAATTGGGCTCTTATCTGGGTTGTCAACTGTAACCAAGTACTAATTGAGGAAGTGTTAACAATCTATACTTGCAACCTACTGCAAGCACAAGCACTTCAACATTGTTGACAGATTATTCCTAAATGGAATTATATGCAGTACTGATAGTATGTACAATCGATGATGATATAAGGGAGGCTAAAAATGTCCATATACTTGAACTACTACAGGATAAAACAAATACTTGTTAGGCAGAGCTACAAATGACTTTGTTATTAAGACTAATTTATATTACTATGTACTTTACGTAACAGTTGAAAGGATAATGACCAATAATCACTAAATAAACATTCCATAAAGTCAGGTAAATGAAACCAAGAAAAAATAGAAAAGTGATTTGATGAAATATGAGTACTTACCAATCTCTTTTCTTCTCCTGCAGAGATAAATCAGTAGTATACAGTATTCCCAATTATGGCCACTGCAAACTTTGAGTTGGGGGAATAGCACAGACCACATCCATTTACTAAGAATACACAAGGTAGTAGACATTCGATTATAAATTATCAAAACTAGAAAGAGACAGTAGTGTAAAACGGTAATTCGTAAATGTTAAAAAAATATTTTGAAAAATTGTCATGAGTAAACAGTGTAAGAAGTCATATTAGTTTTTAGGGTAGGGAATTTGAAAAATAACAAAAAGATGTTAATATTTTTTATTTACTACTAAATATCACTACAGATACACGAAAATATTCTATGAGCACATTTTAGTAAAAACTTACAAATAAGGGGTAAAACCTGACATACGGTAAGTTTAAAATACTACTATGTTTATTTAGTTAAAAAAAAAATCCTTAAAATTTATATTTTATACTTTGTCTTATCAAATATAAATTTCTTAAACCAATACTATATTAGTCAAGTTTTACTTGTTTGGATAGTTTTTCCCTTTAATATAAACATTTTTATTTACTTCCAGCTTTAGCAGCCTTCATCACAATAAAAATTTGCAAATATTAAATGAAAACATTATCCAACACAGGCTCTTAAATTAAGTGCACATAAAGGGGCCAAAGCAACATCTTGCCTACAAATATGAAAAAGAATTATACTTCTGCCACTAAATGTATCTATTTTTTCTTAAAAGCATCTGGAGAGACAGTGCCTTTAGCTATGAGGACTTCCCTCATGATCTTCTTCAAACAAGCCAGTTCTTGCTTTAAATTGGTATATTTTGCCTGAAGCTGTTTTTGCCTCTTCTCTTCAGCATGAATTTTGGACATTATTTCATCATCCTCCTGCTTCTTTTTCTGACGATAACGAAGGGCTGCCTGTTTGTTTTGCTCCTTCTTGCGCTCTTTTCTACTCTCAGGGTAAGCAGAGCCAGAGGAAATTTTGCGCTTGGATCGGATTTTGCGAGGGGAACGAGAATATGAATGCATTTCAGTCTTAATATAGTCACTCGCTGATTCTTCTTCATCCTTACCAACTGGGGATGAAACTGACAGATTGTCTTCAACATCGGCAGATGCAATTGAGGAGCTCTCTTCATCATAAGGAGAAAATGTTAATGGGCTGGAATCAATGTGTGACAAAGGCAAGGGAGAAGATACTACAATGACATCCTCAGAGTTTACATCATTACAATGATAAACTGGAGATACTAACTGAGGGAATGAATCAGTAGTAGACTGAGGGGATGCACTTGAAGAAACTACTGTAAAATTCTCTGATTTAGGGGTTGCATCATTAAATTGATAAACTGGAGATAATAACCGATGGAATGAATAATCAGCAGTTGACTGGGGGGATAAACTCCCTACAGATGGAACGGGAGATGGGACACAAGCAGGTGAAAAAGGTGGGACACTAGCAGGTGAAAGAGGATCTTGCACTTCTTGATTAGCATCATCTGATTCCTGTAACTGTGACAACAATTCATCCATCCCTGCTTGAACTAATGATGAATCTAAAGATTCAATCAAGCTAGCAAGATGATTGGGTCCTTGATTTGCAAGATTGACCAATTCGTTTAGGAGTTCATCGGTGGAGCAATTTTGAAAATCCCCAATTGGCTCGGCTTTCATAGGGTTTTGGGAAGCGGTAAAACTGTATGGTTGCAAAGCATTCATCTCGGTAGAATTTTGGACTGCTGAACATTCGATAGATTTTTTGGGTACTTTGACTCTGCTTACACGCACTGAAACTTTTGGATTGGAGGATGCTGGCACAATGGTGTTAGGAGAGGCATATTTCTCAGGCTGAAGTTCTGACAAGGGTACTAGCATGTCATCTGGATTTATACTTAGACCATAATCTTCATCTTTATCAAGAAATCCACCAAAACCTTGAGTACTGCTATCAATTTCCATCTGTTCCGGATGTCTAGGAATGTTGGAAAAGGCATCATTGGGGTGAACCACGATGTCACGACTTTCCATCCAGTCAGGTAGGTCTGCAAATGCATAATACAATGTTTATAAAATAATAAAGATGGCTTGTTATAATGCTAAAAAGAAAATGCTATTTCTCTCTCTATAAAAAGATGGTTTAACGACTATGTACATTGATCTAGTGAAATACAACATTCTAGTTTAGAAAGAAAAAATACTTGGATAACTTTTTATTCATTACAGTACTTTAAATTTATATTTCTCAGGCATCTGAATATTTAGAAAAATGTCAAGTAATTCCAGAATGTGGAGAAATTTCAATTTATTGAAAAGTTCAATAATGTATATCAAATGCACTTACTAAATAAAAGGCCCTTCAAAAGCATTTAGAGAAATTTTAAAATTTTCACAAACTTTCAAGTTTTCAAGCTTATAGGAAATGTTTCCCTTCTCAGAGAGAAAGACATGAATACCAAGAAATCTATTTGGTAATAGAGATCTATAAACCCAGCAGGCTGTCACATAAGTATGCCTCCTCCTTTCATGAGACAGCTGCCCATCAAAGATTATCTTTGGGTCGGTTTAAACTATCTCTACAAGAATAACAAATACAAACCTAGACCCCTTCTGAAATAGCACAGAATGAAACAGGAGTTTCCAAGGGATTAATAAGAAAGTTCTTGTAACTTTAATCACATCTTCAACACTCTTACTTTAAAAGGTCCTTGCATTATGAACAGTTTTGAACATGACTGCTGAAAATATTGAACTGTACATTGTTTATCATCATTAATGATAAATATTTAAAAATCTAGAGATCAATCCACTACAGTATACTTTCAAATGTTAATTTTGGATGTTTTGACATTTAAGCATCATTCAAAAATGCTGAAATTAGAGCAAAAAAAAAAAAAAATAAATAAATAAATAAATACTATTTAGTAGGTTGGCCAAGGCACCAGGCACCCATTGAGATATAACCGCTAGAGAATTATTGGGCAATTTGACTGGCCCGACAGTATTACAAGAGGTACCTCTCCGCTTACGGCTCATTTTTTATTTGCCTACATATACACCAAATAGTCTGGCCTATTCTTTTCACATTCCCCTCTGTCCTCATACACCTAATAACACCAAGTTTGCCGAAAAATTCTTCTCAACTCAAGCGTTAACTAGTGAACTGTAATTGTTCAGTGGCTACTTTCTTTTTAGCAAGGACAGAAGAGGCTCTTTAGCTATGGTAGGGAGTTCTTCTATGAAGACACTCCAAACTCAAACCATCGTTCTCTAGTCTTGGGTAGTGGCATACCCTCTGTACCATGGTTTTCCACTGTTTTGGGGTAGAGTTCTCGTTTAAGGGTACACTCGGACACACTTCTATATCATTTTTGTTCTTGTTTTTTAAGTTTTTATAGTTTACATATGAAAGATCTATTTTAATATTAGTTATCTAAATATTTTACTTTTAATTATTCATTACTTCTTGTAGTTTATTTCCTTTCTTTACTGGGCTATTTTCCTTGTTGGACACTTTGGGCTTATAGCATCCTGCTTTTTAACAAGGGTTGTAGCTTAACAGGTAACAATAATAATAATAATAAAAATAAAATGATAAGTAACACTTCAAAATAATGGGAGGGTAAAATTTATATTGCATAAAAAAGGCACATCACCCTAAATTGATTCCATTTAATCATGTGTAAACTTTTAAAACTCTTTGCAAGATATACATAAATATCTTCAATTCCAATCCATTCTTAAGAAGGTATATGAAAATAGAGGCAAGTTCTTGGTCTTGAAATTCTTTTTAGCCCTAAAACTGATAATATATAATTCCTTTATTCACAGCACACTCCACATGCCTAGAAAAAGACTGGAATTCAATTACACTTTGTCAATGTAATAAAAAAATTAATTACACAAGTTCTTTTGAAACCATTCCATTTCACAGTCCATAAATAAATCTTCTTAAAAACATTCAAACTACATCCAATTTCCATTACATAAAAGTGATTTGCAAGAAGTTTCTCAATATTAAAAGATTTGAAAACATCTCAATGAAATTTAAAACTGACAATTGCAACAGCAGTGGTTGAGAGAGACTTGTTGAGCAGGGTAATCTCCCAGGAATTTCTAAGAGTAAAGGCCACAAATCTATGAAGCATTCCCCTTGAGGGGAAATTACATTTACTAAGACCACTATACAGTTCTGCAACCAACTAAACATGTCTATTACTATCTGAATGATTGATACATGGAAATTGTATACATCATGAACTGCCCAATCTAAAGCATGCCCCACCCTTATCCCAGTACATAAGGTCATGAACTGGTGAGCAGAACACCATCTTTCTGTCTAGCAAGGTAGTAAACATTTATATTTGGTTTCCCCCAACTATCATTGGGAAGAACCCGACAATTCCTACTTAGCTGGTTTGTCAGAATACAGACTTGACAGATGATTACGATACACATTTATACCCCAACACAGTCAGAAACAGCAGAGATCTGGAATCTGAACTACCAGAGATCTCTTACAAAGCTGAGGAAAATGATCCCACCATTCAACCAGGGAAATCCTGAAGTTCAAACTTGGTACAACTGCTTTTCTATTGAACAGGTTGACAGGCCTTGTTACTTATCTATTTTATATTCCAATTCATCTTTACATGCAGTATTTAATCTTTCTCATTAAAGTCCTTGGGGTTGTAGCATTTTTATTTTCATACTAGGTTTGCAATTTGGCCAACTATTATCTTGAATATCTTGCGATAAAATAACTCACTTAATATACAGAAACAAGAAAAAAAACTAACATGTCAATATCCAAAGGAACAAAAACAGAGCTGGCAATCAGGATTGGCCAGGTATATGATTCTTCTCAAATCCTCCCGACTGTAATATTCATTTGCATAACACCAGGGAAGGGGAAATAGTAGTTTGACCAATTTTAGTGCTTAATATGCTGGACCAATTTTAGTGCTTAATATGATGGTAACTATTGCTCCTGAATGCAAAGCAGAGCCAATATATGAGTATGCTTATTTGTTTCATGAGAAAGAAATCTATAACAAAAAATGAGAGATACACCCCTCCAAAAATCATGCACAAACCTAGCAAAAACTAAATTGCTGCCTGAATCTGAGAGGACGTTAATACCTTGTTTTCAGATTAAGTTGACCTTGTCAGCTTTGGCTTGGTAAGCAAAAAAAAAAAAAAAAAAAAAAAGAAAAAAAAAAAAAAAAAAAAAAAAAAAAAAGGTGGAGACAAGCTAAGGGCAGAATGATGCACAGTGTAAGATTGGCTAATAAACTACACTGAAAAGATTTTGTACTTGCAAACAATTACAAGAAACAAAACCTGGCACAAGAATTTCTCAGCATTCTCAAGGGAGGTAAATAAGCAGATGTAGTGTAAATATAGTGTAAAGAGCTAAATTTTAGCAGATATGCAAGTGCAGTGATTGAAGACATGATGATACACAGTAAACATGAACAATCTTTCATGCAAATGGAATCACCCAAACTATTCAAGTCATGGCTTTGAACATCCATAACACAAAGAGGTTATGCCAGAATCTTTGCATTCCAACAAAGCAGCAAATGTGTGTGATTAAGGACTTAAAACACTGGAACATTTTTTGTCTAAATATTTCCCCAATACTATACTCGTACATAAATGCTTCAAGAACCAGCTTTGGCAATAGATACTAGAAAAAGTTTCTGGCATTCCATGCATCCTTTTTTCTCTGGTATATTTAGCAATAACTATGCCTTAAAAATGGTGCTATGGGAGCATTTCACTGGGCGACACAGCTCGAGCCCAGAAATAGATTTTTCCTTCATCAAAATCCCTTTTTTCCTAACTATACACACCTTAGTCCTTTAATATAAGAATTGATTTATGAAACTCAGCAGTTAAAACTTATAACAAGGCATTGGCAATAGCCGGTGGAGAGGATGCCCCCTCTGGCCTATACACTGCAACAGTCACTTTGACTGTGTCTACGATTTTAGGGGGGAAGGTGAAGACAGGAAGTTGAGTTAAAGGACTCAGGTTTGTATAATAAGAAAAAATACAAATTACTTTTAAAATTTGTGAATTGTTCCTACACAAATACAACCCTTTATCCTTTAATGAGAGACTCATTCGTAGGTAGATGGAAGTCCATAATTCCAAAATGGATGGCTAAAATCCCTGGATAGCTATGCTCGGACCTAAAAAGGTGTGGATTATAGCATCCTAAACCCATCACAAACCAGGGTCATGAGCACTGTAATGCTAACGATCTAGGCAATCAAGGCTGTTGTACAATAAAATAGCTCTTGCTTAGAATAGTGTGAGTGATAAGTACAGCAAAACCACTCCCTAGGAGGATGGTGGAATATCACTGCTATTTCAAAAGAACTAGAAATGCTGCTAACTTTCAGTGGTGTTTTACCTGAATCATTGTCCATCCAGCTCTATGAGGTTCAACAGCTATACCACAAGGAAAGGGTCTGACACACTCGCTCATCCCAGGGTTATGCTGAAATCATCATCTTAGATGTGATACTTTTGGGGCTGTAAAGGAGCTAAGGTCTGAACACGACTTGGTGAGCAGCAACCACAGCACCTTGTGCTTCTAAGTGCATTTCCAAAAATATTGCACAGTAAAGGTGGTCTGACAGTTCCATACTTCAGCTTATAAAATTTGAGCCACAAAAATTTTTCTTGAAGACCGATAGCGCCAACTCCTCTGATCTCAATGCTGTGCACCCTAGCCTGGTCTCATATACCGGGGGATCTGGGGCATAAGGCTCAATTGATAGTCTCAGGAGCCAAAAGGACTGTTTTTGGTGACTTTTCCCCTACCAATGCTCCAGGATAGCTTCCGTAACCTAAGCCTGGCAGTCTGGGTTCTTTAAAGGAAGAAATGCCTTTGTCCCCTTATGGGACACCAAAACAACTCATTACTTCATTAATTGATTTATCCAGATAATTAGTTACTTACTAAGCAAAGACACTGTAAATGAAGAATTTTGAGTTTTGCTACAGAAGACCCGTCTCCAGTCCTCAGAGTGAGAGAATAAATACGAGTCCATGTAATTTATTTGAAATGAAAGCACGGAAAAAAGTCTATTTTTAGGATAAGGCCCGTAACAAGGAGAAAAATCGAAGGTTCATATGGAGCTCCAAGGACAGCAACACCTTGGTCACATCCCAGGCTGGAAGTCACATCTAACAAGGGGAAACATGTCCATTTTATGCTTCTAATGAGCATGAATAATTCTCAAGAGGAGGAAATATCCACGGTTCTCAATCTCAGAACATGGCTCATAGCTGAAAGTTGCCCATTTACTACTAAGACTGAGGAGCAGTTTTCCATTTAGTGCCAGAAAATCTGCTGCAAGCAAAATAGAGGCTACAAGAGGGGAAGTAATCCTAACAAAGCCGTAACCACAGAAGATGGGCATCTTATATTGTTGAACATCAGAAGAGGCATTTTCTAAAGTATCGGAAGAGGTGCTGGATAACCTCTGTCCGTGAAGTGACAAGAAACTTCACCAAATTGTGGAACCCCTGCAGTTGTGTTGACGAAGGAGGTTGTGGCAATGTGGGACCTCTCTTGGAGTCTACTAGTAGGGGTGGAAGGTCCGGGTACCATTCTACTCAAGTCCACTTCAGATCTTAGGATGATAACACTTTATTACCTTTTGAAGAAGACAAAAAGGTAGAGCCATACAGTAGATGCTAAAGTCATGCCAGGGATGCTGGAACCCGTCCTTGAGTGCTGCTAGAGGGTCTGGCACTGGTAAGCAATAATTTCTTGTTGAGGCTTGTGGTGAACATGTCTATCATGACCCTCGTTGCTACTCGGGAATGTAAAGACCATTCTGAATTAACCAACTGATTCTGGTGACTCAACCTGTCCACTATGACGTTCCTTTTGCAGGGAATCAACTGGGCTGAGAGGAATATAACATTGCGGACTGCCCAGATAGCTGGCAGAAATGCTTATACCATGACACCTCCTTTGTTGATATGTCACTACGGTTGCATTGTTGTTCATCAGTGTAACAGAGTGCCTGGTCAGAAGAAGCAGGAAATGTTGTAAGGCTAGACAGGCTGCCTTCAACTTCAAAATATTGATGTGAAGAGATTTGTCCTTCAGTCATCACAGTCTCGACATTAGATGGTCCTTGGGATGGGGCCCCACCCTCTCTTTAACACATAAGAAAACCGCTCACCCTTTCTTAATCACATCAGTAAACAAATGGAGATCAAGAGTGGGTACACTCTATGGGAGATCCCCTTTGTATATTGTCGTCATATAGCCACCAAAGAAGATCAGAAAAGGGCTCAATTAGTCCTATAGCTCAAGCGGAATCTGTTGCTTGTGACCAGTATCTTGGAGGTGACTGTGAGGAACAAGATTTTCCAGTGAGGTTGGGTGGCCTAGAAGCCAAAGCCATTATTTTCATGACACCTATGACCAATGAAGGAAGGGGAGAGCTGCTTCCCTATGCTAGGTTACCTTGTCTTGGGATGGATAGACTTTCCTTGCTACTGTGTAAGTCCACGCCCAGGTATATCATTCTTTACTTAGGAAAAGGCTTAGATTTCTCAAAATTTACAACGACCCCCCAGACTACAACAAAACGAGAGGAGCCTGTCCCGAGGATGACAAGTTGGTACTCTGAGTCCGCCAATATTAGCCAGT
The DNA here is from genome assembly GCF_036898095.1 of Palaemon carinicauda. Lineage (NCBI taxonomy): Eukaryota > Metazoa > Arthropoda > Malacostraca > Decapoda > Palaemonidae > Palaemon > Palaemon carinicauda. The sequence goes on along the minus strand of NC_090741.1, from coordinate 69,006,741 downwards.
TGTCTCATGTACCCGATCAGATGAATTACTCTGCTAGGGACATATGCTGACACCAATGTGAACATCCAAGTGAATACCTGGGACGCCATGGACAACCAGAAGCAAAACACTTGAGTTAGACTTTGCTCCCTAGGACAAGGTTTAAAAATTTTCTTAAAACATTTCACAGTGATCTTGAAGTAGGTGTCCTTGCGATCAAGTGAAATCATTGTTCTTCCTTAAAGCGTGTCTGACTGTTCAAGGTATTTTCCTTCTGCATTGAATCCAATAGCTGAACTTGTTCAGAGCTGAGAGATCTATTACAGGTACTCATTCTAGACATATAAAAAAGCTGAAGAAGCCCGAAAGTCGTCTTAGACTTCTAGAGTGCCCTTTAGCAGCTTAGTCCACACCTCCGACTGAAGGGTAAGATCTTTCTTCATTTCTGGTAGATAGTTAGACCACATTGTCAGAGCTGGAATAAGGGGAGGAGGAAAACCATGATATTGCGATCTCATCCATGTCTGCCAGGTATCCCCCACTGGTGCTCAAGTGGGGGAATTTCTGGCCCTACTGTGATCAAGGGCCTCTCCTAACTTTTCCTCTGCTTTAGAGACTTCCATGGCATAGTTCTGGGGTCATGTTTACTTGGAATAAGGGGAGGAGGAAAGCCATGAAATTGCTACAACATGCATTTCTCTGCCAGGTATCCCCCAACTGGTGGAGAGTAGGGACCCCAGGCAGAGGAGAGGGATGAGAGTCCTATATTGCAAAATAGTGCCTCCACTTCAGAAAAGCTGGTGATATTATTGTAGGTGATTAACTCACTTACAAGGAATCTTTCAGAGCCAATACCTGCACACTAACCTTGTCGAATGCTTCCTAGTTAGCACTGACATAGAGGTTTTAGTCAAGTGGCTCAATCTATGGGAAGCATGGCAGTCTGTCTATTACCACTTTCATTTACATTATCGGCAAACTAAGGGCTTTGCCAAGCTTGTTAACCCTCCTGATCATGGACAAGCCCTTTAAAAAGGAAGAGACTGACTGCATATTCCAGACTAGCTGCCTGTGGCACCTGTCCTACAGAGGTGGGGAAGTCCTCAGCCCGGGAGAAGGCGCTCCTCTCTGGAAAGGAATTGTATTGCTTGCAGTCTTTTTGCATGCACTGTAGAGGATTGGGGAGTAAAATTTATCTCTAATCTCCCTATTTAGGGTGCTAAAAGGTCTTGTGGGCGAAATTTTGCCTTTGGCTGAGGAACGCCTTGCCTACTAGGTGGCGAACATGAAAATTGTCAAGATTTCGTCTACAAACACATCTAGGATAGTCAGTCAATCTCTTGGCATTCTTTTGAAGTCTTGTCTCTCCTTTTTTGGATACCTTCAAAAGGAGTGAACAAGGGTCCTCTGAGAGGTCAACACCTATAGTAAATGGGTTGAAGGTGGATGACTAGACGAAAAATGCTCCAAAGATGCTTCCGTGCTCTCAACGGGCCAACCGTTGTGAACCTTGAATGGTGACAATCAGTATTTTTCAATATGGGAGATTTATCTTGATCAACAATGCCTAAGTACAGTCAATCTCGCCAGAGCACTTTCCGTGTTTAGCAACTCTCATCATTGGAATATGTTGAAAACATGCAAAATTGGTGTGCTTGCGTGTGTTTGTTATTCATCCTATGTAAATCCGGAGTAAATGGGAAGGGCGCAACAAGATTAAAGGCTTGCAAGCCGACTGGTAAACAAGGATGAAAATATAGGGGAGCGCCAGCATGAGACTGCTCTAAATTAGGCAGGCAAGAGGGTGTGCAATCGATTATGACCTGAGCAACAGCTTTTGATTGTGTAAGTATAATGCTCTTATGTGAGCATGATGAACTGGCGACATGGAGATCCCAATAGAATGCGTGATCAATAAAAGATTCGCGTTGGTGAAGGATTGGCCAACAGTTTCTTCCACGGGTAGAAAAACGATGAGAATTATATGAAACTCCGCTCGATCAGTCTTATAGGACTAACCATCCAACAGGGGGAAAGGAAGCCCAGCGCCCCGTTTTCTTCTGACTGGCATTGTATACAAAGTCAGCTGACTATGTGCCTGAGACCGAGGGACTTTAAGGTATGAACAGATGCTTGTACTTTAGTTCCCTCAGTTTACCTAATGTCACAAAAAGACTGAATGTGTGTGGAAATTGTGCCCTGGTGCATGTCTTCATCAGTTATCCTGTCAGTCTAAGAAGGCAAGTGCTCCAAATGACCCATCTTACACCATCACTGATTTTGTGATAATAGAAGGAGCACATGTAAATGCGAACATTCCAGACATAAGGAATTCTTCCTCCTTGGGGAGAGCGCTCACGAATCCAAAGGATCCCATGAAGTCTGACACTTGTTAAGTGTGCTGTTGCGTGTGTTTGTCACAGGCTCGTTAATGTTTAGCATGCTAGTGAAAGTGTGTATTAGGAGCATGCTGAACACAGACAAGGTTTGGCAAGCAGGGCTTCCAATCTAATTGGAAAAGGTTCTGTGAGCATGAAGCAACGTGTTGATCAGTAGGCAATGATTCATAATCCAAAACCCCAGTGCACCCAGAGATATAAGGCTCGCAAGCTTGCGCATCAAATGAAGGATACAAACTACCCTTGGGAAGTAGAGTTTGTTCCTTCCTATACCATCTTCTTACGACCTTCTATGGGATTGGAAAAACATGGAAGTCTTACTCATGGGACTAATATAATCTGGCCACTTGAGTTCAGACCCAAGGATAATGCTAGATGATGGTGAATCTTAATCCCTTTGTGGAATTAAATCCAAATAAAAGGCGTAGCACAGTGTTGTCAATGGAAACAAGTGTCCAAGTTAATAATTGAAAATGAGAAAATTTTAAAAGCCAAATTAGCAAAAATGCTGTCAGCATGTCTGCCATTCGGTGGCAAAGTCAAATCAACTTGTGTACCGGCAGAAGGGGTCAGCCTTCCCTTCTCCTGTTGCTAACTATAGTCCATTTTTTTGGCGAGGCAGATTTGCAGACTCGCAGCGGTGCCCTTTTAGCTCAGAAAAGTTTCCTGATCGCTGATTGGTTGGACAAGATAATTCTAACCAATCAGTGATCAGGAAACTTTTCCGAGCTAAAAGGGCACCCCCTGTGAGTCAGTACAAATCTGCCTGGCTAAAAAGAATTGACTTTACTGGCTATTGCCAACACCTCGATAAAATTTTTAACTGCCAAATTCCAACTGGAATTTATTCAATTTCCTTTTAAATTACGAAGATTTCTATTTATGCAGGAACAACTACACTTTACAGTGAGGACTGGCCAAGTGAATACACAAAAGAAGTTATGGAACAATTAAAAGAAAAACATCAATATAAGGAGGTAACTAGGGTTTAAAAGGCACACACATAGCCGAGTACATTTTACATTATCATGTAAGTGGGCTTCATGATGGTGGGGAAATCATTATTTGTTTACAAGAGCGCGCTCTCTGTTTACTCCAAAATTATGCAGTCCTGCAACTCTCTTCTTGTACAGTAATTAGGAGGTTCTTTAAATTGGGTAAAGTAGAAAATGGCAAGATATGTTGAGCAAGAGGGGGAGGGGTTATAAAAAAACTAGCTTGGTTTCCTTACTAAACGACCTGGAACTGACTCGTTAACATAGTCAACCTAACAGAAGTGATGCCAGTGTACATAAACAGTAGTTTGTGATGCCTGCATACATTTGATGTACCGTAAATTCAAAATATATACTGAAGTAAAAATGGAGTAATTACTCAAAAGTGTCACTACCGTACTTGTGAATTGTACATTTTATGGACACTTGAGTAATTATTCCATTTTTAATTTAGTATATACTGTATTTTGATTATATATCAAATGTACTCTGGCACCACAAACTTGTTTATGTACGCTGGCATTATGACTTCTGTTAGGTTGACAATGTTAGTTCCAGGTTGTTTTAGCGAGAAAACCAAGATAATTTTCTTCACAACCCCTCCCCCCTTGCTTAACATATCTTGACATTTTTTTGCTTTCCCTTCATCTAAAGAACCTAATTATTGTACAAGAAGAGGAGAGCTGCAGGACTGCATAATTTTGGAGTAACTGGAGAGCGTGCTCTTGTAAACAAACATCGGGGAATCAAGACCACGTTTGTGACCTCTACTACTGAGGCAGTATCTCTAAATATAGACCATAAATCTACTTTGCCATTTCTTATTGACATTGCAAGATTACTGGACAAAAATAAATTTGCCATTTTTTATTGACATTGCAAAATTACAGGACAAAATAAATAACACAATCCAAGGCATAAATGCAAACATGAAAATGGCTGATTTAAAAAAAAAAAAAGAAAAAAAAAAAGATAAACTCTGCAAAAAGACTCACCATAGATGTCATGTTTAAATTCAATGTTTGTGGCAGAAGGCAGGTAAGATGCGTCTTTGGCCCCTAAGGGAAAATCCGGCTCATCCCTGGCAAGCCATGGGAGGCTGGATGAATTCCAGTTGCACTCCATCATAATAGAGGGTTGATCTACTTTGTGATCCGTATCTAGCTGGTGAGGTCACCAAGGTACTTGAAGGAAACCTGAAAAAAAAGCACAAGTTTTCAGATTTTAATGTTGAATTATGGATATTAAATATAAAATCTTACCACTTAAAACATTAAAGGCCTTAACAAATAGAGATCTAGAACTAATAAATCCTCAACAGGTAATTCACCTTCTATTTGATCTAATCACACCTTCCATTTAGACAACTTAAAAAGCTATGGTAAAATAAACCTTCAGCACCAAAGAAATCATGCACGCTAATATAAAAAAAGCAATTCTTTAGTAAAGTTAATTCATAAACTATTATGCAATACTGTAAAACAAATCCATAGATGTATACCTCACTATAATAATCACTATGAATTACACCTATTCCTCCATCAATTTCCCACTATCCCTTTTTTAACATTGAATATAAAGAATTGTACAGTATCTATTAGAAGGCTGCTTTGCAAGAGCCAATATCATGACTCTAAGACGACAACACAGGAATAAGCTAATAAATCTTCATGTCTTTGTTCACAAAACAATCCCATTAATCCTTTTTCTTTATATTGTCTTACTTTATCCAACAGATTCCTGTTGCGCCAACACATACTATTGAAGATGGCATAAATGCTCATACCCTTAAGTTTCATAATGTTGCTTTTAGTGCAGCTTCAACTTGTCACAATACAATGAACCTTTTCATTACTGTATACATATAGTTCTTTGAAGATTACATTGTGCCATTTCACAATACTGATGCCAATTTTAGGCCTCTTTTCATCTGTGCATACATATTATTTCCCAGGCATACTTTACAAATATTGTATTTTTTAGTCTTCATGAGTTAGCTGAAAGCCTGTTCTTGTTGCCATTCTGTTCAGTGCATATCAATCCTCTTAGTGGGACTTTGAAACATTTCAGGATCACAAAATTTATCTCCAGAAACAGCCAACAGGATGGCCCTTGTCATCGCATCTAATCCTGGTTGCTTCTGTTTCCATAAGCAACATTGCTTGTTCTTCAAGATGCCACAGTAGCAATTCCCTCACATCATCATAGAGGGGATTCAAGTTATTCTTCTTTAGGTTATTGCTACTTTTGGCACTTTTCTACTTGCAAATAAGGCTTGTGAACTCCTGCATCCTCAGTTTATTCTTTAGGTAACTTTGATTTCTCCAATGGAGCCTTGATGCAGTCTCTTTGTTAGATTAAATCTCCACCAATTCTACACTCCCAAAGGATGTTTATCCAAAGCTCACAATACATTTACTGACATGGACCTTTTTCATGTTTGACTGCTATAAGTAGTTATATATGGAGGGGCTACTTTTTCTTTATTCAAAGGGATGGGTCCTTGGTAATGGCAGTGCCGTTTTGAATGATAGCAGCCACATCCTAAGTTCTATTAGCCATAACTAAGTTGTCGAAAGGATAGGCACTGATCATTTGACCTGCCATTTGCCTCTGCTGCTCTTGAACAAACCTTAAAGGAGATTTCTTTGCCTCACCAGACCTGAAGGATATCTAGCTCACCTCTATTACCTGTGCAAAAACAAATTCATTTAGCTTTTGTGGGAATGAAAGTTATTCCAGTTCTGTAACCTATGCCTTGATCTGTATCTCAGGTCACCAACAGACCTTTGTCATTAGCCATGACTTGGGTCAATGATTGGATAGTCATAGCTTCAAAAAGATGTTGTGCTGTCCCTTTTGTCACTCCCCTCAATCTGGGTCTTATCTTGGGTAAACTGGTAAAAATCTAAACTTAACCTCTGCATACCCAACACATTTGGGAATCATGAGAGATGCAATAGGAGTTTGTATCTTTCCAAGATACAGTTTCTTGCCTTGAATAATTTGGCATTGGCAGGTGATCAGACACCTGGTCTTCAAGGAAATATTGGTTCCTCACCTAATGCTTCAAGTTTCACTCACAATTACAACTGGAAAATTGCTGAAGAAGCACTATCACAGACATGGAATCCCTATTCCCAGTCATAAAGAAGATTTTGAAACAATTGTATTAAAACAAGAAAAACTTCAGCGAAAGAGTTCCTCTTGTTGGAAAACTTCAAAACATCGACTTGGACATGATACTCGCCTCCTGTACCTTTAATCAAAGGCATCATCATTGCTGGAAGTAATACCACATTCTTGATGAGTTTCAGGCGCTATCTTTCTCAGATTTCTTGTGACAACCAAGGAAGTCCCCAAATCTACGATTTCAAGAGAGATTTAACACAGCACATGATCAGTAAAAATTCAGCCTGTCCAGTCGTTTGATAATCTAGGCCCTATTGTAGTCATACGACCATAATTACTTGTACCCTTTAAATTTTATTCCTTTCTCATTTTCTCCTCTATGGACAACCAAATGTGAATCACATGAGGTTCAAGAGCAACAACTGCAATTGTACTAATAGAAAGCACAAATTTTAAGTAATTTGTATTTTTCCTAACAGTACTTACCTTGAACTACTTTCTTAGGAGTATCTGGGATCTCCTCCCCACCGACCAGAATTTTGTGTAGTTTACCCTACTCCCGTTTTCTATGTGGGGTAACCTCTGGCAGAGTGATATGCGCCACGAGGGGACCCTGGGTCAGAGAGCATGCTTGCTCAGGTCTCAATCTCCAATAAGTTTTCTGGTCGCGTCGCAAGAACATCTCGACACGCTCTCCTTATCCAGTGCGACCCTTTGTGTCTCACGCAGTCCCATTGTGCTCTTTCCATACCATTTCCTACCCTTTCCCTCTGTGTTCCTGTGTCTCGCGGTGCCTTACTAGTGCGTGATGGAGTAAAGTTGAAAATAGATTGGTAAAAACTACGACATTCTCAAACTTTATGGAATTTCACGTCTTCATTCAGAAAATAAAATATCTCACTAAAATAAAATGTATCCCAAACTGAAGTACTGAGTAAATAAAGGATATAACACTTTATGCTAAATCTGCTTGCTTGTTTGCTGAAAAAGGTGCCCAATGAAGGTTTATTATTAATAGAAGGAATGGTTATCTAAACTTGGAGAATGGATAACTTCAATCAACTCCCTCCAACAGTTCTGTAAATCTTAATATTGTTGCTTTTTTATAAGCATTTGCTCGAGACCCTGAAAAGTCAAAGGGGGCAAGGGAGTGAGAGTCAGGAGTTTGTGTCCAGTAAGGGGTAGTTTCTAAGATTTAGGGATTGGGCCAATTTGCACAACTTTATGGTGCAAGGTGAAACTGCTATTGTTGATAATGAAGCACCAAGTGAATTCCTTGATGCGTTAGCTGGGATTATTAGGGAAGGTGGGTTTTGTGTTGAACAGGTCTTCAATGTGGATGAGACAGGGTTATTTAGGAAGTATATTGTCAACCCGAACCTGCATCACTAAGACACCACCAGGACACAAAGGAGAGTGACCGCTTCTTATGGATTATGCTTCTGGGGACTGCAACCTCCAGCCGATGCTTGCGTGTCAGGCAGAGTGTCCCAGGAGACTCGGGTGCTTGGAAGAGTTAGCTACCTATCACATGGAAGTATAATAAGAAGGCATCCTCCTGTTATTTGAGGACTCGTTTTTAAACCACTTTGTGCCTGAGGTTGAGCTTGTGTTATGCCAAGGGCCTACTCACCAAGGTGCTACTATAGCTGGACAATGCCCCTGGTCCCCCTGCCAACTTGGCTGACTTCCATCCCCATGTCAAGATGGTTTACTTACCACAACACTAATTCCCTGTTACACAATATGGACCCAACTGCAATTGCTTTCTCCAAGGCATAGTACCTCTGTATGCCAATTACTAGGGCTTTAGAGGCAACAGAGATGGAGCAGGACATAACCCTCAAGATATTATGTTAATCTTACAACATCTGAGATACCACCAAGAACATTGCTGAAGTTTAGAACGAGGTGAAGCAAACCAACTTGAAAGTATTTGGAAGTAGTTTTGCCCCAGTTTGTTAATGATATCTTTGGCTTTGAGGAGACGGTTGAGGTATGTCACCAAGAAGGTTATTGACCTTAGTAAGCAGTGGATCTTGAGGTGAATACTAGTAATGTCACCAAGATGGCATCTCGTGGAGAGTTGTTGTCTTATCTGTTGAGGACCTTATTGAGCTGTAGAGCCAGATGATTACAGAAGAGGAATGAAAACATTCCTATACCAAAAGCCATGATATTTACAGCCAAGGCTTTAGCAAGAGGTTTTGCCATGCTAAAGGGGGCAATGGCAAAGTTCGAGTAACAGGATCACAGCATGGATAGGTTTATGAAGGTCTCCAGGAGGGTCATGGATGCCTCGAGATGTGACAAGATCTTGGAAGAGAAGAAGATGCAATCCCGGCAAACAAACTTGAGTACAGTATGTATTTCAAAAAGTTAGAAGTCTATACCTGAACCTCAACCTTCTACCTCTGCTGCTTCTCCAGCACCTCTTCTAGCATCTCATCCTCCCAATAAGCCTGTAACTCCACACGGGGGCAGCCTAATAGGCCAACCACGGCAATATAGATGAGGAATTGTTACACTGTACTGCATGTATTAATGTCTACTAGTACTTTATTAGTATAGGTTCACTACTGTAAAGGGTACAAAAATTTATGAATTGTTTTCTATTTTAAAGTATATTATATATATACAGTATGCATGTATATAAATGACTTATGACACATCATAAAATTGAATTTCATTTGGAACTCGAAGACCTCCTGTACAGCAACTACAGCTAGTTCTGATGGAAATAGAGCGCCTTTAGTAATGCTTACAGTGTACTTACAGCACCAACCACCAAAGGGAGCAGCTGGTACTAATGGGTAACCTTTGACATCTTGAAAAGCAGTCTTTGAATTCTGAAGAAATCAAGATAAAGCCCTAATAGCAACTCAGGAAGGCTGAGTACAGACCAGAAGGTGTAAACACTAACTCAATGTCTTACTGCTTTAAATCAAATCTACATAAAATATTCATGATAAAGATTGAGGAAAACAACCTATGTGAAGACCATGGATACTTTAAATCTTGTAGAAACCTTTTTAAATGAAAATATGAGATTTATTTTAATATATTACCAATCCTTAAAAGGTTTGTTTTGAATAGAAATAAAAAAATGTATGATGCTCATACATCAACCTCTGCAGGAAGTGAATTCTGTCTTCCACAATAAATTTCCTATCAAAGTCAAACTAATCCTTATATCATCATCCATAGTGTTAAGACTAAGCAAGTGATAGCCTACACATGTCAAGTGTATGCCACAAAGATCTGCTGGATGTTGAAACCTGAAGGGATACAAGTTCCACCAAACAAGTTTAAAACTCTAGAAGTGGTTGATGTTTCCATGAACAAGAAATAAAGGTTTAGAATATTGTTTTCAGAAGATTTAGTGGCAGGTTACTAAGTGAAATGGTAATTCCAAAAGCAATATAATTGGTAATCATTTACAAGTCATCTAAATTCTTTACTTTCAGTTGTAGGGATATACTGTATGTAATCTACCTCCAGTCCACAAGTTGCTTTTATATACAAAATATTCATCTTTATGGAAAAGTTATATAAGAATAGTTCCTCTTAATATATGTAAGCTAGAATCTAAATAGGCTCAACAGTTGGTTGCCTAAACACCCAGCAGAATTTATGCAACTAGTGTGTTCAGTATGACATGGAAAAATAAGCTATTCACATGCATATAAGGTAAACAAACTGTAAATGGATATTTACAGAAAAGAAAACTACTTTGAATAACACAACATTATATGCAAGCCCAAGGCATATTGACAATGAAAAACGAATACAGTGACGGACATTTGGTCTTAGGACTATAATTAAACTAAGCAATCTTCGTATATCAAATTATGTAGTACTGTGGTCGAAGCTGTTTCATGACCACTTTCATTAGCCTTTTAGGGGGCTCTTCCTTCACAGGTTAGCTTCTTTATTATTTACTCCAAAAAGAAAGCGAATGCCATCAGTGAAAGGTAGGAATTACTCTTTGGACCCACGTTGCACGTACTTTAAAGATTTCTGACAACGAAAAAATCATAAATCTGAAATAGCCCATGAAGCATTGTTGTTGAGGGAAAGTATGCCTCCATTTGAAAAAAATTAACCCAAGATGAGGGTGATCATGTAAAATACCACACAGAAATGTATGTAAAAGGAAACACAAAGCATTTCAACAGCCAGTCAGTAAAAGTACCGGGACAGACAGCTAAAGAGGTTATGGGGATGTATGATGACGGCCGACATAAAATACAACAGTGTAAGGGTTCTAATGGCCCTGTTAAATAAGTAAGGGCATGACTTGTAGGTTAGGTTAGTCGATGACCATCTTTTAGGCACACGAGAGGAACTGGCCGTTGATGTACAAAGGGTCTGAGGTTAGGTTCATAACTCATGCTATTTTAGGATATGTTGCAGAAATTACATTCTACAAAATCTGCTAGTGATTCTGTTCATAACCTTAGATGTCAGGATGCCAGATAACTACTAATAAATCAATCGGTCCATAAGTAAAAGCTTGAATGTCTCTTACAGTAGTAAGGATACACAAGTTTAGGGCAATGACCTAAATTATTTTAAATAAGCTTGTCTACTCAGTCCATTAATGCATAATACTGTTCTAATTTAGACACATTAACAAGTAATTGTCTATGAAGACAAGCTGCTCGTACTTTCCCTCCCTCCCCCTCCCCCCCTCAGATATGTCAAAATAACAGGTTTCCAAATTGCTCGTGACTAGCGGCCAAGAGAGGGCAGGCTACAGCTGTGGTGCAATACTTAGGTTTTGCGCTAAGATACAATTATCCTTAGATTTAATAAGGCAATTTCCATACAAATATACTTACGCCATCATTATTAAGTTGTACTGCGCGCAAGGCGCGTGGGCGGTGGTGTTAAACACTCATATCGGCAACGATAGCACTTGGGTAATTTCGTATTCTTTTCTCTGTGGCGACATGGGTGAAACTGACGTAAACTTGCCTTTCTGGGAATTCCTGGCCAATGTTATATTACTCCGCGAGACTGAAAAAACAATGTTTAATTGAAATAACCACACTTAAAATTTCAAAATGCTACACTAAATCATATTCTGATGTCACAAGTTGCATATATTAATAAACTGAAGAGAAATGAATAAGTTATCGGAGAACTATTTTCTATTGCGAATTAATAAATATGTTGTTGTGTCGCTGCGCCTCGGGGTTAAATTTTACTTCGGATAAATAAATCTTGCTGAACTGTTATTCTCAAGATAATTTATCAATAAAATGTTGTATCTTATCGTAGTTTAAAGCAGAATGATTTATTCTAAATATATATTCTATAACCCGACATTTATTTTGACAATAAGATGTTTATTTTGAAAATACGCAAGTGTATTCAAAGTAAAAGACTGTTGCAATATTGCATCAGTTTTCGCATTACAGTTGTAATAAGATATTCTAT